>NC_060207.1:78922500-79235000 GCF_021130785.1 Homalodisca vitripennis
TATGGAGCTTTTAGTAACTACGCCTTATAGAAAGTGGAAAGATGTAATAGGCAAATACAACTCTCACAGCAACTCTAGTACCACAAAGTTCGATTCTGGCCGAATAGAAGGCACCAAAGTGATGTTGGATTCACTGGATAAGAAAGAAAAAGAACAAAACAGAGCTTCACTCAAGCGTATAGTTTGATACAACTATATTCTGTGGAGAAAAATGAAATACCTCTGCGGGGACATTGGGCCACTGACGGTCGAAATCCCTTTAGAAAAGGAGGCAATTTTCGAGTGTTGCTCGGGTACAGATCAAACTAACGGTCGGAAAATGCACCGCAAAAACTCTACTGATTAGAAGTTCGGCTACTTTTGATTTCACTGATTGAGGTATTTATGAATGAATTATAATGACGATTTTTTGTATCATTACACTGTAAGACGAGTATATAATTATCAGAAAAACATTTAAAAAATCACTTTCGGTCGGAAATAAAATACACCTGAAAAACTCTAATGATTAGGTAGAACTTCAACTACTTCGGACTTCAGTTATTGAGTTAAACGTGGTATTTTTGATTGAGTTAGGACGACGATTTTTGTTATCATTAATACTCGACTACCTATATAATTATCGAGAAAAAAAATCACTTTCTGTCGGTAAATACAGAAGAAAAAGCTCTCTACAGATTCAAGTTTTGACGATTTTGGATTTCACTGGTTGAGTGGTTGAGGTAAAATGGTACTTATAATTATGTTAGGACATTGATTTCAGATATTAATTCAATGCCGACTAATAAATATATATTTACCGAGAAAAAAAACAAAAATAATCACTTCCGATCGGAATATACTAAGGAAAATGAAATAATACCTCAGTCAGTGAAATCCCAAAGTAGTCGGAACTTCTTATCAGTAGAGATTTTTTCCGGTGTATTATCCGACCGGAAGTGATTTTTCCAACTTTTTTCCTTGATAATTAATTATATAGGTATTAGTCGGCGTTTCAATTGATACCTAAAATCAATGTTCAAACATACTTCTAAGTACCACTTTTATCTCAACGACTCAACCAGTGAAATCAGTAGAGCTTTTCCTCGGTATTTTCAGACCAGAAGTGATTTTATTGTTTTTCTATCTCGATAATTAGTCGACGTTGCATTAATACCTAAAAATATAAACGTCCTAACAAAATTATAAGTACCATTTTTACCTCAACCATTTAACCAGTGAAATCCTAAATCGTCAAAACTTGATTCTGTAGACAGTTTTCTTCGGTATTTACCGACCGGAAGTGATTTTTTCTCGATAATTATATAGGTACATTGTATAGTTTAATGATAACAAAAATCGTCGTCCTAACTCAATCAAAAATACCACGTTTACCTCAATAACTGAAGTCCCAAGTAGTTGAAGTTCTACCTAATCATTAGAGTTTTCCAGGTGTATTTTATTTCCGACCGAAAGTGATTTTTTAAATGTTTTTCCGATAATTATATACACGTCTACAGTTTATTGACACCTAAAATCAAACGTCGTAACTTAATTCTAAGCAGTCATTTTAAGTCCTCAAGACGAATTTGAACGAAGTAGTCGCTAATTTAAACTGTTCGCCATGTTACGGTTCACGTTACTTTGCGACGTCACGTGGACCGCGCCCTATAGAAATACCGTGATAACACTACACTATCCGAAAGGCCGAGCCCAAAAGTATCGTTTGATACTTTATGATTTAAACGAAAAGACAATTATATTTTTAACAACGGTCACTTCAATTAAATAAATCAATTAATTTAATGTTTGTAGACAAAAGTAAAGACAACTCTCCTTTTTTCTCCTGCTCCATGCTTTATTTTTTAATACGTCTTAAAATTTGGGGGGGGGTCCGGACCCCCTGGACCCCCCCCCTTCGGTACGCCACTGAGGCAGGCCAGCTGCACGGACGAGCAGGAGATGATTGTGTAACATCGCCCATTGAACAGAGTCTCTGCACCTCGAGGTTTGTGGTCGTGTCACAGTCAGGCCCGCGCCGCCCGCACGCGTATTTACAACCCCAAAGTGGTCTCAGCAATCGCTCAGTCGGGTCTGCCGAGGCCTGGCGGGGATATCCGGATTGGCGGGCCCGCATATCCTATCTATTGCATCAGGCTGAGCCCGTGCATAATATTATGTAGGACAAACATGAATTTTGTTATTCATTCGTGTCACAATAACGGCCTCTTCCACCAAATGGACATTCTCAAGTTGTAAAATCTACATTGAGGGAATACATAATGTTTTCTTTTCAGAATTACAGAGAGTACTCGGTTTATCAATCTTGTACTAGACTTAGGTTTAGTGGCTCATAATATTTTTTGATCACACCGATAAGTGCCGAAATCAATGACTCTGGTTTCATTGTAGTTTTCAAATGACTTGCAAATATACTCAATCAATACATAGTCTATGCATCAAAAGTTTTTACATCATTGTAATACTAAATCTTTCAATTGAACGCCGACTAATACCTATACAGGGTGAGTGGCTCTTGGTGTGACAAAATTTTTTTGGGTTATAATGCAATGTAAATGTGATACAATGGCGGTTATAAAAAAGTCTAACTCCAAAACTTAGGTCTGAAATGAATTATTTTCAGTTTTTCTAAATGACCCGTGTTTTTGTACGTAAATCTGATATTTACTATAACACACAAAACGTCCCCCGGATCACCCGGTTTCGGACCCCCCCGAACGATATTTCTGGCTACGCTACTGTGTGTCCTCATCATATTTCTGAAAATAGATTTACCTTCACAAACAAAAACAGTAGTTGGGGGATGAACCACCTGCAATCTATTGCCTTAATATCACATAACGTAGTTTGGTCTGTTTTTCTCATTCTTCATATATTAAAAAATCGTAACTTTATTAAAATGGTACTTTCATGTATATATTATTACTATGAAGTTATAGAGAACAAGTTTTTTGTCAATTGGAATTAGTTTGTGTAGACATTCAAACAAAGTTTATACAGTTGTAATTACATCAAGTTGGTTTAGTTTCGTTTTGTTAGAAATAAGTAAACCTCTTTCTTTCGACATATTTTAAAAACTCGTTCAAATAGTGATGATCCAGGAACGACAGGAGATAATATTTTTTTGTTACTAGCAGTTAGTTACCAATGACTTCGAACGCAACATATTCTTAAATATATTCTTAAACAATATTAGTTTTACTCCTCTTTACGATAAACTATTAACCGTTAAACGGTTTAACATTTGGAATATCGTAGTTAATAAAAAACACAAATGCTGTAAGGTTTTTTAAAGGTGCACGATTACAATTCATGTTAAAACTCGTTCATGTTACCCGCGTTTCGCACACAAATTCCTAGGCTTTCTTATGAGCACTTCTCGCTGCAGTGAATTATATATCCGACGTCAATGTTAAGATTTCCTTGTTCAAAGAAATATGTCTAAAAGTGTAGACTTGTAGTCATTGTAATTATATTTAAAAAAATTAATGATGTAATATGATGGAGCTGTATAGTATTTTTTTCAAACAGGAATAGACATATCAGGTAGCTATTATTTCAGTATCCAAGACACTTTCACAGTTGAGGGGTATCAGATGTTTGTTAATCGAGGTTTTTTGCAAGCGTACCTTTAAAGTAGTGGCGCTCCCTTCGACGTCGATGGATTCGTTTGAAAAAGTACCTTGAAAATCACAACATTATTTCTTTAAATATCACTTTTATTTATTACATGTGCAGAGTGTATACTTTTTTAAACCATTAAAATTATACCATGATACTTTTAATAAATTAATGTCCTGGATTTTCAACATTTTCTATTGTTATATATTATAAAACAGTAAACACTAGGTTTCAAGAATAGAAATCTACTCTCTCCCTCAGATGCAGAATGTCATAAGATATTAAAAGAAAATGTATCATTGCACTTCCATCCAAAAATATAATAATTATTAAGTGATACCTGGCAAAATTCATGAAGTGCAAACTGGAGGGAATGAACCAAGAAATGTTAATGGACAGGAGCCAAGTTCACAAACAACACGTCACATCCGAACTTACGAAGGTGAAACAATGACGGGAAAATCGATAACGGCACTTCCTTTGGTATTGCGGTGAGTCATCTTGAACACAGAGAACACAAAGGGGTTAACTATGAGGGGGTGGTGAAAAAACAAAGTGTATGTAGGAAAGCAAGTTTAATTTCATGATATACAGTATTTCAGCATGACTTTACTAACAATATACAACAACCAGAAGCTTTAGAAGACAGTGAATTAACTGTTTAGCAAACTAACTTCTTCAGATTTTGGTAAAAATTAAAAACATCAATAATCAAAGTGCTTTTGAATACAATGATGAATTTCAAAACTGCTCAAACACAGCCTTGAAAAGGTAACAGATTAATTAAATTAGTGAATAGTTAACTGTTATAGAAACTAATTTATTTAACTAGTTATTTTTCTCGCATCTCTGTGTCGGAGTAGTTAGAAAATTCGTCATTGTATTAAAAAGTACTTTAATTCTTGATGTTTCAACATAAGTGACTTCTAAAATATTACCTTAGCTTTATGAATAACCATATATACATTGTACAGTTACTTTATTTTAACTGAACAGACTCTGTAGTGTTTTCTTATTATCAATTTCATTAATTTTATATAATAGTGAAATCTGAGATTTAAAATATATAAATAATAATTTATTAAGATAAAAATGGCTAAATGTTATAATTTGTAGAATATATTGAATTGGTACTGATTTTTGTAAAATATTAATGCAAGGATCGTAGATCGTAGTCTTTGCGAAGTTGCTCTTGTGGCTTACGGGTTTGGGTGAGGCAACTTTATATCCCTTGGGCTTTGACATTTACATTGGATGATTTTAATGCAATTCTTGTATATCTTTGCACAAGCTTTTGATTGTATCTGATCTATTTTGAGGTCATCCTTCTGTGCCAAAATATTCCATTCAAAAACCACTTGCTTCGTTATTAATTATAACATTGAATACATTAAAGACTACGAAATTTTCATACAGAGACTAATGGTAATAATTTCCATGGTGAATAAAGGTATTATACATTTTACATGGCTTGTATAACATAATAGTGTAATACGTACTTACTTTAATAACACTCTGTCTTTCGAACATGGATGAAGAGATTACACGTGCAGTAACAGCTATGATACTAACAACTTAGCATTTGAATGTCCTTAATAAATAAAGTTATACAGTAAAAAATATTTTACTTTGTTAACATGGTTATTTGGAACAATTAAACATCAAGCTTTACATATAATATTTCATCCACATATATACATATATCTATAAATATATATTTGTATATTTATATACATATACAAATGTGTGGAAAAAAGATTAGATGTAAAGCTTGATGTGTATTTGTTCCAAATAACTATACTAACGAAATAAAATTATAAATAAATAAATACATATGTATATTAACAAAGTAGCCTAAATATGATACTTATCATAATACTGATAATTTGTGTACTTCTTTATCAAAATTTAATTGCAAAATCGTTTTGTTTTCTAAGATGTTTGCAAATTTTTTAATACGGGATATGGCAGTTGAATCACTTTTAAAAGTAACTCACTCAATTAAATTTGAAAATTTACATCTCGAAAATATACCCGTTATGGAATTTTCACTATATAGTTAGTATACTATAATCTACATATATAACTTAATTCATAAACTTCATCTTAAAAAAGTATACAATTTTTATCTTGCGTCATCTGACAAAAGATCCCTTTTCTTTAGCATACATTTATATAATCCCATTTTAAGTTATTTCACTTATTATCCTGTCATCGGTTATAAACATGCCATTTAAAATATTAAACATAAGTATAAGTTCATATAAAGGTAAAGGTTTAATTTCGCTGTAGGCTCTGTAAACCTGAATAGTTTGTAATGGTGCAAAACAGCAAACACGTCTGTAAAAATAAAGTAATATATAAGAAGTTTCAGTCTGCTTAACAAATTATCTTGAAGGTATTACGTATGATTACCCTTAAATAAATAAGAAATGTTTTAAATCGTACTTCAATACAGAGTTTATAGTAAAAGAAGTTGACGGCTGTGGGGAAGATCCAATGCTATAGTACTTCAATACTCTAACCGTGCTTCTAACCTCTCCTTAACTATCTTGAACCGTTAACTCCCACATTATTGGTTATATAAATCTCAAAGTTATCCTTGAGATTAGTATGCTACTAAAATATTAAAAGTAAAAAACTCCTTAAATTCGTTATACCTGTAATTGTTATCGTACTGTTACATTGGACATCATGTATTTTTTTTTACTGGACATTCTATTTCTTAGTATATCTCAGCTGTACATACGTGAATGATAGTGTGTGTTGCTACGTATAAATTGTCTATTGATATTTCTTAAAGCTTAAATATTGTATCTGTATAGTATTTATTTGTTTGTAACATTATTGACTGTAAATCTGTTAGTTAAGATTTTACTTCGGAATTGGTTAATATTTTTTACAAGGTTCAAGATGCATTCAATAGTTTAAGTATATAGCTCATTTAAAAGTGAAACTGTCCTGCAGACGGACATTCACACAAGCAATTCTTTTCAAGGAGAGAAAAGAAATTTTTACATCCCCCAGGCAGACCAAAGAGAAATGAAGTTTCAGTTTAGACAGATTCAGGCAATGTAGGAGAGCCAGTGGCAGAGTGGAGCGAAGCATTATTCTGTTATCTGCCGTCGTTATATTGTACCACCAACTGTCCTTGTTTTGTTTGATAAGATCCTGTAACGATCCCAGTTTCACTCAGCCAAGGGGGGGGGTAGATTGCTCAAAAATCATAAGTTGCTTTACGTCCAATGGACCTTAAGTATTCATATAAACAACATATTACAGGGCGCCACCTTGTTTTGTCATAGTTTAAATCCAGGCCTGAACAAGGAAAAGGCCTAAGGGAATAAGTAATAGTAGCCAAAATCAGCTGAGGTCCAGTCTGCCAGAGAGTCCTTAAATTGGTTTTCTTGGTTTAAACACACACAAAGAAATACTAATACTAAAAATACAAAAATCCTAAATTTTTAAAGAATTCTTTAAGTTGACTTTGACTGTATAAGTTATAAACTAAGTTTACAAGTTCCCAAACTAATTCTCCCAATTTAATTTAAACTGAAAAAAAGGCAAGGTCGGTCTACTTAGAAATACAGGTTTTTAATTAATCAAGTCAAAGATTGTCTACTACCATTTATTCCAAGGTCCTCAGATTAAGTGAATTCACAAGTACTCCAAAAGCATGACATAGGCCCTATTAAATGCCTACAACCATCAATGGTGGACCAAGGATTTGATTCCAATTTATACCAGTGTCACCATTATTAATCCAAGACAATATGTTCAACATGAGATAAATCAAGTTATAATCTGAGATAAAACTCAATACTAAATACAATAGCTTAATATTTGTACAAATACCTTGGGTGGCCACCACATACTGAAATAACCAAGTTAAGTATATAGATGATTATAACTAACATAGTATACAAATCTTACACTCTATACCAATAAATAAATACACAATAAACAGTTAATAATATGTAGTATAAGGGATATCCCAGTAATAATTGTAGACAGTTCCAATATTGACGTTCATTCACTGCTACAATAGGTCCACAGGTTCTCACAGTTGTAAGGGGTCAGGCTCACAAAAAGTCCCAAAAATATTATTAATTTACATCCTCAGGTGGGAGGTAAGATTTGAAAGCCCCACCATTATCCCTTCAAGGTGTAAACTGGAACTAACAATCATAAGATCCCCATACTATTTCAGATTATTTGGCATTGGCCGGCAAAGTGAAAATAATGAATAGTCCTTCAGAATAAAAGTATTTCCACTTATTGGTACGATGAGCCCCGCCAATAGTCTATGAGTAGGCCTAGGTAGAGATAGTGGGTGAGGGCAGGCAACCAGGCAGCTGCGCTACAGGCCAGTAGGTAGGCCAGTGGGTAGTGGGTCTCACAAGCCGGAATCAGCTCCCAAAATATCCCTTAGCTTAATAAAATCCTATAAGAGCAAGGAGGGAGCACAGGCATGAGAAGCTTTCTGTTCCAATCTTCTGAAACTACTACTGTAGACGGCACTGATGCAGAGTCATCCAAGAGCAGGAATAATCAACGCAAGAGTAGTCGAATATTGTAGTTTGGCCAACTGGTGCTGCAGCAATGTTTACTAACCCAGCTGATAAGAACTAACACAGGTTGATCAGGCCTGTAACCTACTTGCAGACAACTACCTTGATAACTTGATTTTGTCCATCAGCGAACAATAATTGCATTCTTGAGATTGAATATTATTATTTTGAAAATAAACACTACAATCCTTGGACAGACAGTCGCCCATGAGGACGGGAAAGATAATCTTGATAAAGGGATTGGACTTTTCTTAACATGATACAATCAATTTTGGGTCGAGTAAAATTTTGTGAATTGTGAGGGAATCACCATCCCTCAAGATATTTGTTCCTGAAGACATAAAAAGAACAACAAAGTTTTCGGTCTCTTATATAAATTGGCTATATAAATTAGGAAAAAAGTATAGACATTTGACAATATAAGACATTTGAGAAGTTATAGAAATATTTTGTCATTTTATAATTAGGCCCAATAGAAACGTCTGATGTCAGGGATTTGAGTGTGTATGAGAAAAGAATGATTTTACAGTGAGTATGTGAAATATAATTTCAGGGATTGACATATTCTTTTTATTTTGAAAAACACAAGTTACTTTTTCCATCATGTTTAAGATGTAACAGAAAAAATTAGGTTTACATATTTTCGAATTACAAATATGTTACTCCGTCTGGTAAATGATATCTAAAATCTGGAGTTTTTAAATTGTAGAACGCATTCATTTAAAATCTGTGTTGATTATTAAAAAGACACCACGAGTTCGGATTAAGTCTGCTTCCTGCCGCTCTACTGGTGCATGCACTCGCCCTTCCCCCACTAACGACATTCCCCTTACTCAGCCTTACCCCTTAACCCTTCAATTAGTTTCTATTTTCCTTCGCTATGTATCTGATGTCTCCGATCTCGGCTCTATCCAACAAAACAAATAGCTTTCCAACAAGGCTTTTCACTGATTCTCGTTTGTGTAAAGTTGAGTAGGCCTACACTTTATTTGATACATAAGAATGGTCATATATAAGTTTTTATTTGTGTTTTATTTTTAAAGCTCTAAAAACCAATTTTAGCATAATTTTTGTATCTCACATTGTTCTGCCAATCTTAATGTTTTTGTATACAAATGTCACATTTATACGTGCAACCTCACAGAACTATATGTAACAAGACTAGTGTATACATATTTATTATCGATGTATTATGCATTAAAATATATGTTATCAATTTCTAAAATAACGTACGCAAAACATAAAATAGTATCCTGCTACTTTAGAATCTCTGGGATCAGGGTTCAGGATTATTGAGAAAGAGAGAGATGAGCTGGTGGGACAGGTAAGTACAGTACGCGCGCTGAAGGTTCGGCCCTGTCGTTGCCGTACTAACCAAATAAAAACATTGACTCTCCAATGATCCGTCACGGACGGCAATGTTTAATTCTCGCTCGACAATCAACTTATGGTTGGACCAACTTCCTGTACAAATAAAATTCTGAAACTTCGCAGATCTATTTTCCTGTTTATGCCAATGCTAATGGATGTATTAAGTTTCAATGTCTTATTACTTTTCTTCAATAAAATATATTTTAAAATTAACTGTGCCAAATTGTGATACAAAAAAGTTTGTATGTGAGGATTTTTTTTATTATTTGGTCAGGAAACTTTCACCAGCGGGAAAGTTTTTCTGAATGAACTGAAGTTAATTTTAGATTTAACTTTTTTTCAGATACATAGTTTAGGTTAGCCGTAACTTAGTCTGAAGTGGAATGTATTACCGACACCGCTGCCCTACAGTTTATGGCCCATTCACGTAAATGCAATAGTTTATTTCTGAAAAAAAAAACACTTTAGTCCATAGTGGTGATCTGTGATAAACTAAAAGTTTTAAACTTTAATGAAATTATGTTGAATTTCATTGTATTATATTCGAATAGAAAGTGTTTTGGGCTGTATTGTTTATAAACTAATTTTATGACAAATAAATGAATACGAAACACTGTTGTAGAAAGAATCCTGTTTATGAAAAACTTAATTATTAATTATGTGGCATGACAATAAATTATTTTTTTAGCATTTCTACGAATACACTATACATAGAGGCATTGGTTATTATATGGATTAAACAGTATTACATTGTAGCATTCAATTCAACATTCGAGTAATACCTTAGCAATACATTGTATATTAATTGACTTTCTGACAGATTAGAAATAAAATGTCATAAATCTATTAGTGATTAAAAATCGTAAAATTACTAAACGTCTAACAATACAAATTAAGAATTTAAATACTCAACGCAGAAATGTAGAATCCGTTATTTTAAAATCTGCGTGGTGAACAGTATTATCCAGTATTTTTGGCGGATGTCTGCAGAACAGTTGTTATATCGGGCAATCCACCCGTCCCCCGCCATAGTCCGCTCGGTTGACTCGGAGCCGAACCTTCAGCGCGCGTACTGTAATTTCCCTGTACTTGGAGTGGAGGAATGGACCAGCGGCTGCGCGTTATATCTGGAATGGCATAAACAGGCAACGATATTGCTCATACCATCTAGCTATCAGAGTTTGCGATACCAGCACAGCCTTAAGAAAATGTATTAGCCTCATGAATGATAGTGTCGTAGCCAAATTCCATAGTATGACATGCACTATTATAGAAGTCCTTGTGGTCAGTATAATAAGTTTAATGTGATATTTTAAATCTAGAGACGAAATTTTTCACAAGATCCTTTTTATCATGAAGCATTAATTTTGTTGTTCATTTAGTTATGTTTCGGTGGTTATGATACATATGTGGTAGTATGTCACAAAAATCTCAAATACTTGTACTCAGTTCGTACATGTACTACATTTTCACTTTGAATCATGATTACCAATAAGAATAATGTACAAATACTTGCTAACGGGCACCCAATTTACACGGAGTGAAATACACCATCATCGAACTTGGTGTTGCCTATATAGAAATTAAGCAACATTTCTAGTCTATAGGCCAGTTCTTTTTCAAGATATTGTGCGAAAATATTACGGATATTAAGACAAACAGTCATATAGGCATGTAAGAAATTATTCTAACCCTATCTAAGTGATACGCTTCGCAACGACTTGTTCAACAAAGTACTATAATGTATAATAATATTATCTATTATATAAAAATGAAACTGTTCGTGTGTAACAGCATCACTCACAAACGGCTGGACGGATTCGCCTAATTTTTTTTTAAATTTGTTCGTCTTGATCTGTAGAAGGTTATAGGATACTTTTTATCCCTTTCCCGATTCAGGATTCCGCCCCAGGGTTACAGAAATACCCGTAAGAAATGCATTGCAGCAAACATATGTTATTAAGTGAAAGAGTCTTTTCAAATTTTTAATCAGCTGTTCTTTGTAAACATATATAATGCGACAAAAAATATATTTATATATAATTTAATTACTACACTTATAGTTTTAAAGCATAGAGTAAGCTTAAGAGAAACGACAAATTTTGTTTAAACTGTTTCTGCAATCACTGTTAAACATAGACTTTACTATCCAGATAATACAATTCAAATTTGACGTAAAAATTCACCTTTAACTGCAATATTTATTTATTTATAAACCATGCTCATGCTTGATCAGAAGAGCAATGCAGATATCATAATTACTATCTTACGTTGGCTACAAATATAAAGAATGTTATAAAATCAACCTTAGTTGTTTTTTTTTTGACAGAAGTATCAGGAATGTGGTACATACCTTCATAATGCGCCCAAGAAGCTCACGAAGGAACGACTATCAATTATCTCAGCAATGTTTAGAATGTGATAGAAAATGAATAAGTGAATATAGTGTACTGTTTTCAACGGGAAATTGCGTGCGAAGCCGCGGGAAAACTTATTGAAATGCGCAGCGAAGCGCGCCAGGTCCGCTAGTCAAATATAAATTAGAAAAAATTAAAAGCTATTCAATGGAGTACAGCTGGTTTATTAAAATTCATGGGAAAACTTTTTAGTAGTTAGTTTCGCTTAAGCTTTTGTAGAACATAAGAAAAATATTATTTACATGCATGTATTGCTTATAAAACACGTTCAACGTAAAAGTACGACTTATTAGTACCGTAATAATACCACTAATTCTACATCGATCGGTCTATGACATTTAATCAGAATAAACCAGCTATCAGCTAGATTAAATTCATTAAGTCTCCTGTATGGAAAATGGGTGGGAAATTGGTAGCGAGGTGTATTGAGTAATTACCCCAGTTCATGTTGAGGTAGAGCTGTCAGGCTCAACTAATCAGGATTTGATATAGCCTACTCTATTAGGGTTGAGGGCTACTAACTAGAGTTAGCTTTATTCAATCAGACAACCTTTTTCGTTTAGATACAACACTACTGATATAAAGCATTTGATAAAATACTACCCTTTAAAGAACTTCAGAATACATTATATGTGCTACATAGTTTTAGTACAATTTTATCACGTGGATTAAACATTTTTCTCCTTTTCCTTTTAGTTCGGCTCAGTCCTCTCTCTTACAGGTAAACGGAAAATTGGTTTCAAATGTTTCCACAAAGAGGTTTATAAAATATGTTTCAGGTAACCGCAAGTCATTATCCTAAATAGTAAATAATGTTCATCATATTCGTTTGGGGCTACAAACACGTAAGCATTAAAATATATCAGTTGCATCGTTTCATATCACATAGTTCTTTAATTAAACACTATAAATACGAAACCTTGTATTTATATATTATGCTAGTATACACTCTTTATCGTGTTAGTAAGACCTTTGATTTCATGCGCAGCACTACCCACCAACCTATTCAATTTTTTTGAATGATTTGTCGTCCTTCCCCTCAAGCGAAATGTTAAAACGTATTGTTTTAAAAATGGATTGAGTGAAAACAAATAGTTCTAATCAGTTTCAGTTGGTTAACATTATCTATTAATACCACGAAACCACATTATCACACTGTGCCACATAAAATAAAATAAATAAAATTATAAACTGTTAGTGGTTAAAGCATATGGTGAAAAAAAATGTTTAACTGAAGGGGAAATGAACTTTTGTCCCTTTAAAAACTTATTACTAAATAAAAATAAAAACTATTCATCACAAGATAATCTACTTATGTAACCTTTCGATGTAACCTTTCGACTTCTTTTCATTTCAATTTTAAGTGTTTTTTCGTATCGTGTTCTGTTATCAAACTCTTTGAGCTTCGAGAGTTAATCACTGTATTATTTTGCTTATATTGCCATAAATATAAAGTCTCTTTAAGAAATAAAAGAAAATAAGAGAATAAACTCCATCCTCAAAATGTTGGAAAAGAATTATTTGGTTACGGAGTAGTATATAATTTATTTAATAATAACAGTAAGGTAGTAATGAGAGGATAAACTGTCATAAAGTGGTGCGATACAACTTTATGAGTGATGCCGTTGGGATGATTTATAACGTGAGTCTCCTATTGTATTGCTTGTATACAGCAGAGAGGAAATATTAAACCGTGACTGAGATTGGTGAGGTTTTCATTTAAATGTAAACAATAAACATGTGCACGGTCCTTGATTTTACACATACTTTTTTATACTCTAATAAATTCAGCGTAATGTGTGTGACCTAAAATAACCACGTTTCCACTAAAATGGAAGAACAAAGTTTTTAAAATTGTTTTGAAATAAAATTTCAATTACTTAGAAACCAAAATATTTTGGTTAATAGTTATAATTAGGTTGATTTTGTGAGAACTTAAATATTATTAATTTATTCTTATAGTATTCATATGCACTTAATACCCAAAAAACAGTTCAGATAAAAGAACTGTTATATACACAAAAATATGTATAGGATATGCAAGAGAGATTATTAATAAACATATAAGTAAATAGATAAATTGTGGTATCATACTAAGAGACATGTATATAGCATTCAACAATCTCTCCGTAGGGAATCAAATTTCTAAGATACAAATCCATAATACTCAATACCATGTTTGCAAGATCAGCTTCGTGCTCTTAGTTCGTCGATATTCAGCTATCCACAGTTCATTATTATTATTTAATTCCTGTGATATAGTTACTTGAGATCAATCTCTTACATTTAAAAACCATAATATAGGTATAACAAGCAAGGAGAAAAGTAAAATCAGTTTTTTTAATATAATGTCCATATATATGTATATTATATAAAAAAGTTGTAATAAATCAATAAACAAGTGTGGAAAAAAGAAATGTGATGAAAGGGACTCTCATCACTATTGTCTACTATTGCTTTCATCCAATTCTGTGCAATATTTATTTAATAGAAGTATTGTTATTGTCAGCTCTGAAATCATTTTATAAGGTTAATGGGTTGTTCAAAACTATGTTCTATTCGAAAAAGATTCTTCTCCATTTATTTGAAATGGTATGTTTGCTTGGACACAGATATAAGAGAATAAGTGCACTTTTTGTTTTGACCGGCAAAGTTAGGACTGCACACTATTTTTAAAATTTAACCTGATACATATTTGAAGTATGGTAGTTAACAAATACAATATTTTTAAGCTCATTGAATAAAAACATCCACTTAAAATATTCCGGATATACACTTTAATTGTAATCAAATCTAAAGTTTATTAGCAAATCAACAGGTTAACTAATGGTATAAATAAAAATATTAAAAGGCTCATCTTATGAAACTTGGCAATGAGAGGCAATCACCAACGACTGCAAATCAAGTTAATTCAAGAGCCATCATAGCTGAAATAAACTGATTGTAGAGAGCTTTACAGGAACCACTGAACAATCCATTTCAACCGCCATCAATTTGTCGTCTGCGAGTGTTAAGCTCTGAGGTAATTACTAGAAATGGAAACACCAAATTTCTCCTTAATCAATCAACCAAGCTAAGTTTAAAATCATACTAATAATATACATTTTTGTATTATGACATAATATATTACTGACATTGACACTATATTTTGTCTAAACATTATTTATTGCAACAACTTTAAAATTGTGTTAGCAAAGGAATTACAAATAATATCTATAAACTCAAAACTGAAATTACAAAACGTTCTCCATAACCACTAAGGTTAAGCGTGAGATATATATATATATATATATATATATATATATATATATATATATATATTTCACTAATTTTCTCAACAGCTGACGAGGAATCACTGTATACAAATATTCGTCGTGGCGATAGAAAAGAGAACTGTTGAGCAAGTTTTACATTAAATACGTAGCAGGTAGGACTTCCTTTTTATCTGAGAGATAAACTTTTATTCATACCATGAATAGTTTAGCTTCAACAACAAAGGTTACTTACAGATGAATTAATCGCAATGGGAACAGGGATGGTACATTCATATGTAAACTTTTTGAATATAAAAATTTCCAATTCAAAAAAATTAAAACAATTATTTTGTTCAGCTTTTTGGACGATATTTTTATTATTTAGAAACATAACATGGACAGTTTATAACATGTTATCCAACAGTTAAATTCCTTTCCTGCTTTAAAATTAACTTTCAGAAATTCTAAAAATGTTTTTATATGGTGAGTTTTTTACACGGCGGACAAGTAAAACGAATATCCATGTCACAGGTACAAATTCAATGCAATATTTAAACTATTTAAAACGGCATCCTGGTTATGTACAAAAACATCAATTCCAAAAAGTCTGTTAGAGCAAAAGTGCTTTATTCTAAAACACACACACACACACACACACACACACACACACACACACACACACACACACACACACACACACACACACACATACAGGGCGTTTCAAAAAGGACTTTACAACTTTAAAAATTCATACAAATTTTTTAAAACAAGGTACGGAGCTGGTTTTGGTGTTATTTTAAAGAAATATGCCTTAAATAATATTATACTGTGCTTATAGTGAAGAGTATGTTGTTATATCAACTATCCATATATTTTACATTATATAGCATTTGGACTATGATTACTTATATAAATGTTTCTCTTGCAATGGTAGCACTGACGTGTATTTATTAATTTGACAGTGCCTGCAAATTTTCAATGTTATTGCTGCAATATTTTCCAGTACTAACTCAGTATAAATGAATGTATCGAAAATTACTAACTAAATTGTATCCATTTAAATTACTATACTTGAATATATAACCGATTGTAACCATCATTTTTGAGTGTTCATATATTTAACGCACTAAAACTATTTTGAATTACCAACATATTAAACAATTTTTCAGCTTGGTTTATGCTTGTATTTAGTTCTTTCGTAGACTGTAGTAGTCCACTCGAAAAAATGTGAGAATGATAAAAATTTATGATTGGCTTTAAGTTCTTAAAGAAATTCACTAACACGTGTATTTTAAAAATTTTATTAATGTACATTACATATAAAATTTAAATTTCCTCATAGCAAATGTAATTTGTCAGAATATGTTATTGAATTCCTTCGAAAAATCACAAACATATAGTTGGACCTCATAATTTAGCGTTTAAGAAATATCTTGTCTTAAGCTCATTCATATAACTAGCTATTGATTAAAACTTCAAGTTTTAGCCAATACTAGGTATAACGACTTAGATTGTTGATATTAATATTCCAGAGTATTAATGTTTAAATCATCAATAATACATCCAAGACGATATAAAATATTTGTTTATTAGTAAAGATCCTAGTGAATATTGAGTACAATGTATTACTAAATTAGTTAACTATTAAATATTATCTGGTTTGTCTAAAATAAAAATCACAGTTCTAAATAAAAACAATGGATTTATTTTTAACTGGCAAATTAATAAGTTCAACGTTTCAGAATTTTTATCACTCTATTTTCCACAAAGAATTGACAAATCTTTTAGTAAATTTTAAACATTCCTTTGGCAATAAAAATATTAATCAAATATATCAAAATAAAAATCAGAGCTCTCTTGTAAAATAAAATAATAAAGTTTTAAAATAAAAATGAAATATCACTTGGAAATAATAAAAATAAAAATGTTCACTTCTAAGTTCACTCAAAATTCAAAAATAAAAATTTCAACTTCTCTTTACACTATTTGAACCTTAACTTTCAAGTCTCTGCAATTCAGATTACAACTCTCTCTCTCTAACAATTATTAAAGTTCAATTAATTTTCAATTAATAATTCACAATAAAACAGTTCCAGTTAAATATTAATAAATTACTACTTTTCCAAATCTCAATTAAAGTTATTAACAAAGTTCAATTTTAATTCACTTCTCTTGCAAGCATGAACCAAATGTAACTTGTATGATTCTATTATGCTCTATTGTTCTTCGAGAATAAGATATTCAGATTGCTCCGTAGTTTCTTCGAATTTATTTTTTTCCTCAAAATCACTCGCGGAAAAAAAATTTAAGAAATACGGCGCACTGCAATTAACTTTACTCACGAAAATAACTAAAAGAAGGGCGAAAATTATGAGCGGGCGCTTAAATACTTCCCTTTCCAATCACCTTTGCAGGACATCCGTGGTGCTCTCTCATTGGTCCAGCTGTATCAAACCAGGAGAACAATACTTGCAACAAGGCAAGTTCTAATCAATTCAAGGCAGTCAACCTGCCTTCCTAAAGTTGCTGCACCCGCTAATGGAAAATATATGACGAAAACTACACTGTATTACATCGTTAAACAATTTTTTTTTATCTGTAGTTTTTAAACTTCTATAAATTACTAACGTTGCATAAGAATGAAAGACAATCGGTTAGAGTGCAATACAGCAGATTTAAGCCATCGTTGTGAGCTTACGTGGAAGAAATCGATGCCCGTATAAATGATGCTTTGATACCAGAACAATGTCGTCCTCAGATTAAGTTCACAATCTTAAACACTGAAGATTGCTTTACAGCAGATGTAAGCCGTTGTTTTTCTTTCATGAAGGAATTCGATGCCCAGATAAATGATATTTTGATCTCATAACGTCTTCCTCAGATTGAGTTCACAACTGCAGACGCTGGAGATACTAAATAGCGGAGACAAGCTGTTTTTGTGAGCTTACGTGGAGGCGATCGATGCCCAGATAAATGATGTTTTGATCTCATAACGTCTTCCTCAGATTGAGTTCACAACTGCAGACGCTGGAGATACTAAATAGCAGAGACAAGCTGTTTTTGTGAGCTTACGTGGAGGCGATCGATGCCCAGATAAATGATATTTTCATGTCATAAACGTCTTCCTCAGATTGAGTTCATAATCGCAGACGTTGGAGATACTACAGGTATACAGGAGAGACGAGCTGTTGTTGTGAGCTTACGTAGAGGCGATCGATGCCCAGATAAATGATGTTTTGATCTCATAACGTCTTCCTCAGATTGAGTTCACAATCCGGGGACTCTGAGATCAATAATGTTATAAAGGATTCTTTCATTTGTATTACATAAGGGTTCTAAGATTTAACACAACAATAATATCAATATTGTCTTTAATCTTTTAATACTTTCTTTGCATGTCATATTATATTTAATTATTACAGTTCGTAAATAAGACGACATAAGTTTTGTTTCTTACATTAATGCTATTTTATTATATATTTGTAAATTTTTAGTAATTATATTGAGATATCTGTACAAATACTTCATATTAATCTTTAGAACACTATATTTTAATTTGGAAAAATTTATAGAGGTAATAAATACGGTACGTTGTTATATAAAGAAAAATGTTTATTTATCTAAGTATTATTGAAACGAGAACCTTATAGATTTTTAGGACTGCAACAATACTAATTTAGTTTTACATTTCTTTTTCATCTTTTAAACTTGTCTTTGTGCACTATGCACTTGTAACTTAGTTATAGTTATTTACTTTAAGAAAATACGTTTTCTTAATTTGAAATGGAATAGTATTTCAAAGAATTTATTCAGTATTTCATACGTTAATTTAGTAGCCAGTTTGCATTGTATAAGCACCTGGTTTTCTTGACTCTGTAGAGTAACTTCTCTAGAGACAACGATCATCTGACGCCCTAGTTAGTATTGGTAGAGGTTGAAGTGTGAGCGTATAGCAAGGGTCAACAAACGATAATATTTTTTTCGAAGACGTTTTTCCTATCTTTATAAATTTAAAAGCGATTGTAGAACATCTAAGTAGTGATACTTATACTCGTATCACCGTCACATAACTCACAATGTATATGGTTAGCTGACCACGATTTAACGTTTATTTACGTGTATGACGCTTGCGTTCAAACATGTCAAGTAAAGGATTAGATTACGAAAAAAAATGATTTTAAATTTTTATCCATTTTGATACCCTCCAATGTTTACTTCTACCAAAACTAACACGGTTGACGATTAATTCATTTTTAGGTGAAATGTGTCTATCGATTTCAACAAAAACCTGGTTCTGTGCTTATACAATGCATGTTAGATCGAGGGCCCGTGGACTATAATTGTTTATTCTCCAGAGTTAATAATAAATTTATTGAGCAACAGAAATCCATTTCTGGTAATGAATAACTAACTAATGGTTTCTTATTCAAACCTTATTAATAGAACGAAACCTGTATATTGCACGAAAAAGGCATGTGTTCAAGTGCCCTTCTGAGCTACATATTAGTACTAATATTGTACTATTATGTTTGTTCTATTGAGTATCAAGTAATAACCGTCACAAGGGCAGTCCAACCTTGTCTCTCCTTCTTGACACTTTTCTGTGAACTTCCGAACATAATAAAATTTAGTTTATACACTTCTGAAATTACAAGCAGTATTGTTTTGTTAATCTATAATTATAATGAAATTTAGTATACCTATATTTATTTAATCGTGATGAAATTATAGACTATTTTTGAACAGAAAAGCTATATATTACTACAGTTGCCGGAGTAGTAAATCTAAAAGTGATATTTTGATTAGTAATCACTGCTGAAGTAACATATTACTTACTCTATGGGATAATAATCTATAGTTTGTATTTCTATGCAATCATTGTGATAATGTAAAATATGCATGAACTCAATGCTTTATTAGAACGAATAAATTACAAAGGAAATGGGAATTATACGGGAAATAGAAAGATCCCCGTTCTTTTGACTCTGAATGGCAGGAACTAACAGGAGCAGCACTCTGCAATAGTGCACATCTCACGTAATCGGACAAGCGTTATTCTGTCTTCAATCAAGTGGTAAGGTGAGACAGATCTGACTTTCAGGCCAGAGTTCCTAGAGCTTTAAGGCTAGTGCTTTAACATGAAGTTTATTTTATTTAACACATCTTAGTAGAAACCCGCCACAAAAATAACTTGTTTTGCTATTTTCTAACAGTGTATTAAAAAAAAAACACAAAAATCATAACAAACTGGTGGTATTTCTTATACGTTTTAATACGCTTATAAATCCCACCTTCTCAGGAACTTTCTACCCTTTAGGAGATTAAAGATTCCATATACTAAAAATATTTTTATTTCAATTAATTCTTCGTAATAAATTAATTTATTTGTTTCCATTTTTTAGTATAAGGTACAATCTTTTATTGTACATGAGTTTACATAAAACAATTTTATCGTTTACTGTTTTTCAGTAATTGAGTCTACTTTTTTATTCTTTATAAATTAATGCTCTAAGAAGTAACTCTTATTAATTCTAAATTATTTACCTAAGAAAATATTTATTGGAGTGAAACTGATAGTAGGGTAAGGAAAACATATATTATTTTACTGTGAGCCAATAGTTGTGTTGTAGACATTCCTATTCAGTTTTAGCAGAATAATATGATATATAAAGTCAATATCTACGACAAATGTCCCCTGAATGCATAAGAAATAACTGTCTTATTTCGTCTTTAAGACTTATATCGTACTTCGGCAGGCCTAAGTGCATCAAATAATGTTTTGGAAATAAACGTTTTTCTGGGATAAACATATTTTCTAAATGATCACCAACAATCTCTGGAATGCGTGTAATATCGTTCAAATAGGTCTTACCTACATTGCGAAAAAAATGTATTATAAGATGTGTTTAAGTTAAATATAACTATTGACTCATCAAAATAAATTTTATACCACTGTACATATTCGGCATTGAAGTGAAACAATTGAATATTTACCGTATTTAGTTTAAGAAGGTAATATACTAAGATCATAAAGCTTTCAAGACTTGACGACGTTTATCTGTACATTGTCAAAACCTTTCTTAACACACCAGCATCATTTGTCAACGTTACGTTATCTGTTGATAAACAAAATAACCGTATCCATTGCTTTATCTTCAATCAATAACTTAAATACTAACAAATAATCGTCATGGAATCTAATTGTCAAAATTAATACTATATTATATCTCAATACATACCCATTTAATGATCTAAGCTCTATTTGTATATATAATAGAAATTTCTTCGGCCTAAGAATCTAGTCGTGTCAATAAAATCAATATAATAAAGTAATTTACTACTATCTGGTAAAATCACTATTATATATTTGTTTTTTTTTTAACAGGGAACATTGCAAATATTGATAACCGTTAAAAAATTGTCAACCGTAAATCTGTTTGAATATATACCTACCTAAAATGCTTTGTAAGTGTTTCATTTTCAAATCAAACAGATTAAAAGCTTAATTCAGAAATATCCCAATTGAAATTATAGTGTAGAATCCTAAAACAATAAATATGATAGAGTGAGTCTAAAAGTTTTTTGATTGCAGTAATATAAATTCCTCGATTATTCTACTAATTGTTTTAGTTCGGCTCTTAGAGTTTGTGTTTCCTCAGTTCATTATTTTATCTGCATTAAATGACAAGAGAGGTTTTCGACATTTAACTTATTCTCATCTTGTGTGCAGCTCGGGATTATGGCAAATTTGGTAACAGGTGACCCGATATTACGATAATAGAACAGAACAACTTATTATCCTTTAGTACTTTGATTTCTTTAACCATCAGTATGAACATCCACCGATATTTTTGAGCGGCACG
The DNA here is from genome assembly GCF_021130785.1 of Homalodisca vitripennis. Classification (NCBI taxonomy): domain Eukaryota; kingdom Metazoa; phylum Arthropoda; class Insecta; order Hemiptera; family Cicadellidae; genus Homalodisca; species Homalodisca vitripennis. The sequence continues at coordinate 78,944,598 of NC_060207.1, forward strand.
TCAAAATGTTTGACAATTTTAGTAGCCAACTTCAAAACTTCTTATTAACATTAACGTAAATTAGAGGTGATCACTAAAATATGTGCTTGGTTGAGAGGTGATAACCAAAAATACATATACATCATTATAGGTAGCAATGTTTTAGATATTTGTCTTGTCAGTCATTATAGCTATTTCACCAAGCCAAAAATTCTCACAAAAAGTGTATAAAGCTAAGTCCATAGCTTTGTCAATCAGGACGTAACTTATTAGGTTTGTAATCCAGTGCGTGTGCGTGTAATATGTTCACATCTAGTATGGTGGGAATTATACCATTATTTAAAAACTCAACTCAACTTAATTATGTATAAGAATAGAGCTACAAAGTCTTCAACATGAAAATCATTAATAGTAAGTCGAGTGAATCGGCCATTGTACAGAAACTTTAGGGGGTTTATTACACGTCAGCATTGCGTCGTTTCGTCCCTGTTCCTACTCTACTAATATTCTTCAGTTTAGATTAAGATAAATAATGGAAATACAAAAATGACGTCTTGTGCCGATATAAAACAGAATCTGCTTGCAGTTACAATTTCTGGTGTCAGCTGGCACGTTCTCTACTAGATTGCAGCATAATTATATCGATGCAGCTGAGTTTATTTAAAAGGAATACAAATATTGTGTTACGAAGAAAGTAAAAAATCGTGAGAGTTATACTAGTTATGACAATACTTGTGTTGTATTTCAAATATGCAGTTGAAAAAGTTTTAGGAATAAACACTGAATTGTATGAATGTCTTATATGGCCTGAGATTGCACGTAAAATATAAATATGTTGATTCAAAAATATAATACAAATAATATTATATATTGGTAATAACATGTTCATTTAACTTTACTATTACACACAATATACCGTGTAAACATAAAAGTTAAAATATTTGATTACAATATTCTTTATTAGGTTGATTAAAATCCATTACCAATGAGACACATATAAGAAAATACATTAACATTGCTATTATAAAAGCATTGAGTACTAATGTGTTAAATGGAAAAAAAGTGGAAAATGACTTTAAAGCATTTGAAAGTGTCTCAAAGAGAGTACTTTGTAACAGAGATGTGAAGTTGTCTGGATCCCCACCCTCACATGTTGGGGCACAGAATACTAAGTAGTGACGTCACTGTTGTACCATTGAGTCTGTGTCAGTCCACTTGTACGTCTAGTGACCTTAAGTAGTTTATGCTACTTATATCTTCTTTCCTTGAAAGATCGAATACATAAATGTTTATTTCATTCAATGTATGATTGAAACAGGACAGGACAGGAACCAATTTTCGGGAGTTTAATTAGAGCTCTTGTATTTGAGGGCAAAATATACAAATTGACCATAAGAAATTGAATCTAAACAAAAGTTGGTGTTGATGAAAATTCTAGTTAGAAATATGCAGGGTTTTGGTTAAAACAGCCACTGTATTTCAGCGAGCTGAAGAGGTTTACTTTATTTATTCTGTTTCATAAGTAATTTACAAATTATGAATATATCGAACTTTTGAGTCATAACAGCTCTGTTTCCTACTGCTCATATCTTAACTCTGCATCTAAATTCCTTTGGAATAAATTGAGCTACTTCATTACAAAATCTTAAAGACGAAACGAAGTGTACAGAAACACAAGAGGTCTTAAGGGAAATGAAGTTAAGATGCTCCAGACAAATATTGCAGTGATGAAACATTTAAATAATAATATTAATTATGATTTTAAAACATTTCCAGCCCAAATGATAAATGATGTATATATCACGAACCGTATTACAAGATTTATTGCATTTATCTAGATTCCAAGTCTTGTATTGGTGTATAAGAACTACGAAACACGAAACCATGTAAGGAATATTTTTCTGTATGAAATTTTTTTAATCAGTTACAAGTTCACTCGTATACAGGTTTTGGATGAAATAGAAATTGTTTTAAACTATACATAGCGTTTATCTGCCATCACAGAACTAATGACTCAGCAAACTCTTGTGATAGAAGACAGAGTTTTAGTGACAGACTGTCGTTATACCGGCAGTGACGTCAACATCACGTTACATGGCTATACGACTTGTCCTACATTCTGCAAACTCTTGTGATAGAAGACAGAGTTTTAGTGACAGACTGTCGTTATACCGGCAGTGACGTCAACATCACGTTACATGGCTATACGACTTGTCCTACATTCTGCAAACTCTTGTGATAGAAGACAGAGTTTTAGTGACAGACTGTCGTTATATACCGGCAGTGACGTCAACATCACGTTACATGGCTATACGACTTGTCCTACATTCTGCAAACTCTAGCTTAAGTTGTACTTCTATTATTCATTGATCTCTCATATGAAACTTGGTTATCATTTAATAATACATTTATGGATTTTATATCATTGGATGACGCTTTTTTAAATCGTACAAATTTTCGTTAACTAAAACCACATTCCGTATTACTAAATATCTAACTGTTTTTAGATGAGTTATGTTTTAGGATATTTGCATTATTAAAGTACAGCAAGTTTATAATTAAATGCATTGCTTAAGTCCCTTATCATTAATTGGTTAGAAAATGTGGTTTATTCACTATTTTACTATAATGTCGGATTCAAATGCCTTGTATTCATCTCATATATTGCCTATTCAAAATTGTAAGCAGTAAGTAAACGGTTACGTGCATTTTAATCTATGTAAGGTAAGAAGGGTTGTGCCACGTATTGGTACTATTATGTAGGTATGTACTGGGAGATAAAATTCACAACAGCTAAATCATAAAAGGTTGACCATATTATCCTTACAATCTCTTGAATAACCATACCTGATATTTTTGTAATTCTTTAACTTATAACGGAAAGAAAACTTTTATTTTCACCACATTGTTATAATTTTATAAACTGTCGTCAGTTGGATACCACACTGAAAATGAAAAGGACAAAAATTTAAAGTTATAAAACAAAAGTTTATAATTGGTTGTTTTTAAATTTGGAGCTAAATAATTATTTTTATTGTTTTAACTCTTTCTTTTTTTTACTGATTTTATTTTTTTATACAAAATCATATATGTTTTTATTGTTGATTATATATAAATTTAGAGTTTTCAGGAAGCTATATCTAATTATTATAACAATTTATATACAAAGAAAATACTTTTGCATATTTAACATATGTGAATATTTAACAATAGCTATACAGAAAAGACTAAACCACCTGGGCCACTGATTATAGTGGTATAACAAGTGAAGATAGAAACCCCGCGTAATTCAAGTGTACCCCCCCCCCCTTTATTTTGTAGCCAAAGAAGTCGATAAAATTATTTTGGACCCTCATTAATATCCGTAAAGTGTAGTTTTGGGGAATGGGGGGATTGGTTTGAAAGTTTTTTTAAAAGCAAAGATGGGGCATGTAGTTCAACATTTTAAAGGTCTATTGACACAGACCATCAAAATAAATATTTTTTATCTTGCTATAAATGTACAGTGCATAAACAATGTAAAAAAACAGCTTTAACTGATTTGTTATCGTTACTTTATTTTTCAACTCATGAAACACCACATGTTACAAAAAGCAGTTGATAAAAAATAACTTCCAAAAAATAACTAAAACATTTTAGTTCTAAAAACTTTTAATTTACAATCTTATAATTAAAATATGTTTATAACTAAATAATGTTGAATACAACAGCAGATTGTGGATTACACCGAATGAAAAGTAATAAAATACCCATTTTTCTGTTTATTTCAATCTTTGGATTTATCTCAAGCGGTTTCGTTTCTGTAGGCAAAAATAACAATTTCAAATGGTTAAACGCATTTTATTCATGCGATAAATTGTAATAGGACAGGTGAACACGAATTATACTTTCAAATGTCCTTCTTCAAGCCCAATAACACCTCATAGGTGCTCAGACTGTTTCCCATCGTTGCCAATGCAATTGTCAAGAAAATATCCATTTAACGCTGGATTTGTTCTGCAGAACTGGAAGCTATTGCATTTCTTCTCCTTTCTATAATATCCTCCCTAGTATTTGGTAGCATAAACCATACATTTCAACCTCCTACAAAGGTAGTAGTCCTAACAGGTTAGATCTGGAGAACGAGCGGGATAACTGACTGTCGCACCCCCTCCCCATTATATTATAATGAAACTGTTCATTAAGTGTACTGCGAACAGCGATATCATAGAATGGAGAGGCACCATCTTGCTACAAGCACATTGTTTGTTTAACTTCGTTCGGAAGACTCATCAGTAGGTTAGGTAAGATATTGTTTAAGAAATAATTGTACATATCTGATTTAAATTTTTGTAAGAAGTGGATGCCAATTATTCTGTTTCCAATTATGTTATACTACGTGCTCAGCGTCCAATATTGTCCTTTGATTGTCTAATGCACGCATCCAATAAGGATTCTCGAAAACCAACAACGCATAACATGGGGATTCACTTTGCTGTTACTTCTAAAAGTCGCCAGAGGACATCGTTAAAGAAGGCATGGTCTTCATTAATTCTTCTTTTGGCCCATAAAAAATGTGATACGCTGAAGATTCTTGCCAAGCTCTTGACGTAACGATCTTGTAGTTGTGTATATTGTTTACTGTCGTTTGACTCAACACAGAGTCAAACGAGTCAGTCAAACAGAGTCAGCCGCTATTCTTTAGTTTAGGTCCTATCGCTTCGTAGAATACCGGCTAAAACACTAGCAGATCCACTTCTAACATCAATTATAAATGTTCTTACTTTTTTGTGATCAAAATTCACACTTACAGTGTATTTAACACGATAATGTAAGCTTCTAAACACCTGTGACACTTAAACGTTGGTTAATACTGAATTTGGAAAAGTACTGGGTCCTAAATTATTTTAATAGGTGCGTGAGACTTTTGGAGGGCAAGGAAACGATACTAAAAACCACCGCACCGTTCCCGGACGCTTTAGGAGCTGGCAGCCAGCGTTGAAGAAGTATATGTTCGTTTTCTGTCCACGGTATTTTATTCAGCACATACTCACTCTATCCTAGTCCCTAGAGAAGAGAACGAGAAGAACCTATCCTAGAACACATTAGACTTCCAAACAAGACAAATAGGTCGAATTGACAGAAAGATCCAGAAAAAAGGCTAGCCACCTAGCAACAGCAGACGACAAGACCAGTTATAGCCAAGATAAAAGGGCACAGTGCAGCAAACTGGTCAGGAGGCCACTACTGGCCAACAAAATAAAAGAGGCAGACGCTATACATATTTCGTGTGTCGTGATGCCTATCAGAAACACGTTCAGCGTACACTGCAGCATCTACAGGTATAGTAAAGTTTTGACAACACTCGCCCAAAACCATCAATATACCAAACGCCTCCACACTGGTGTATAATCCATTTAAATATTTCAAGAAATAAAATTTCAAACGAAACATAATTAATCACTGTAATTTTACGGTGAGTAAGTATCAGTAACTCAATATACAACTCTTACAACAGCAACAAACACATAAATAATGCTTCCGAGCTATTATTTGTTCGTTCGATACTAAATTGGATGTTCAAAAATTAGTAAATAATAATACACATCTGCGTTATTGAATTTTATTACCAAAAGAATAAAACACACCTTATCAGGTAAAAATGTTGACGGTCAAATTCCAGAGAAGCTAAGTTAAGACAAATTGCCTTGCATCGCCATGGACAGACATTCAAATTGGACTAGTGGACCTCGTATGATGGGAGTTTGATAGCCTGCAACGTGTTTACTGGTTTTATAAGGAAACTTTTTACAGAGTGTTGATTGTTTACAAAAGATTGTAAAAAGTAGTAATAAATCAAGTAAAATTATTCTTTTTGCTTACAGAACCGAAAAAGCTTGAGAAAAAGCTTAAATTTAAAAACAAATATTTGTTTCTATACTACCTTTGATTCGATGTAATCCGAACCATACTTTTGTGCTAAATATGTTTCAGTTATAAAAAAATATTGATTATAACATTGTAACTATTAGGGGATTGAACTTTTTAGTGTGTGTTTTTTTAAGAGTAGGTCCTCACCTATTTTTTCAACATATACCCCTGTTTACTTTATTTTCACTGGAAGATAATTAGCTTTTATTGCTGAAAACGTTAGATTTTGGTACGAAAATATGTATTTATGATGCTGAAACATATTATGAAATACTCGTATGTTAGAGTGTATTACACGCGAAATACAAAAATAAAAATACCGAAGTCGCATCAGCCCAGATAATCACGGTTGCCTGCTGCAAAGGAGACGCAATCAGTGAGTTTCTTCCGTTATTTTCATCAAACTCCAAGCAAGTTTAGTTTTTCTGTCTTACTCTAAGTTTTATAATTTTTGTATTATTAGCAATTCACCTGAAAATGCTGTCTTGTTGGGTTCATGCCTACAATTATTCAGCTAATAGTGGGTACAAACATAAATATAGAGAAAAATATCACATAATAAGAGTCAATGCCTTTTATTTATAAACATGTTTTGTAATTTATTCCTGTGTTAAACCAACATTTATTTCACAGCTGGTATTAAGAAATCCTATATATTATTTTTATAGCGCTATATCGTAAGTACCAGAAGTTCTGTTCATTCATTGGAAATGTAAATAAAACTTACAAAGTCCTCTTCAATAAAATTACAGCTGAACTGTTTTAAAATATAATATTTCAAAATAAGATTTGTATCGTTTTTCAATTTCTAGGATACCCTTGTAGACAGATCAAACTGCCAATAAAAGAAAGCGTTATTGAAGAGGCCAAAAAGATATATTGATTACTTATTGTAATAAATCAATATTTATTTGTTGGGAAAACCTAATAATTGATTCGGACAAAAATATTAGGATTAGAATAGAAAGTTTATTGGAAACAAGACCTCACAACCAAGTTCTGTCAGCATATACTAGCTCTGGTCTTTATCAATTAGCGTTATTCCATCTCTGTGGATAAGCATTAGTTGTAAACGTGCTTCGGAAATTCTAACAGTTAAACTGGTCAAGAACTCCGAGGCCATGGATAAAATTAGGCAATGAATAAATTTTTTAGGGAATCACTCGGTAATGGAGCCATATTGCTTGAGGAGCTACTGTAAATTTATTACTTCGTGTCTAAACTAAAAAAATAAAAAGGGAGTGTCGAAAAGTATAATATTTTTAATGCTTTTTTGACTATTATATGACCCGAGGAGACAGACAATCCAGACAATAATATAAATGAAATTTTACCTTTCCTTAAGGCTTTTACAGCTATACAAGTAATGCACCGATTTTAGTACAGTCCGGAGAGTAAATGTTTGCTTCCGCAGCAGTCAATGTGTTAAATCTCATACACTTCTCAAACTGGGAAAGCAATTAATTTGTGTCTATATTTTCAATATTTGATTTTCACCCCGACCTTAATTAGCTTTACTTTACTTTATTGACAAGTTTTAGTTTCCTTTAATGATTAGGATCTTGCAAAATTATAGTGACAAAATATTCTAATAATAAACTCTTTCTAAGAAATTATTGTAGGTTTGATATACTATGACGGTATAATATAGCAAATCATATAGGGTATAGTATATATGACGCTATACTAATGACGGCAATACAAATAAATATTTATCTTATGTAGAGTTATGTGATAGTAATCAATTTGTTAATTAATTTCAGATGCACATAAATTCTCCTCTGTACTAAACGTAAGTTTGGCAGTTTCCACACAAACTATAAATCTCCAGAGAACACAACAGTCATGAACGCTAATGAGTTGTCTAATTGCATCGGGAATGAACCACAAATCACTGCTCCTAATTATTAGTGGTTATTCATTTTTCTTTTATGAGTTAGTTATATAAGTGGGAAAATTATTGAAGATATTTTTAACGTGATGAATATTTGTTATTATTAATTTGCAAGGAAACAATGATTTAATCTACGAAAAATCCCAGGAATATAGAGAAATTATATTATAAATCGTGGAAACATTTTACCCCTTTTGCAGACCTTAACCAGAATTTAGTTTTACTCGTATTTTCAATCCATCGATAAAACATATTTAATTTCTTTTTTACTCAGTATCAAATTTAATATGTCATAATAACTGTTGAAAGTACTTAGAAATGAAGTAAGTTATAGTAAATACAAAACATAACTCACCTCAAAAAATTTTGTTTTCGGATTATGTCTGCATGATAGGTAAAAATAATAGTAAGCACGTATAGTTACTTCATTAAATAGACATTTAAAATTAGCAACCATATACATTTTTCCTAGTGTGTAAGAAAAAATACTCAGCTTTAATATAATAATACTATAATAACACGTTTTTCAAACTTTACTAGCAAATATTAAACTAAACACGCTCAGCTAGTTAAAAGAATATAAGATAAAGGTAACACGAAAAAGGAATAGCAAAATGTAATGACTAACAACTCTCAGTAATACAATTATACAACAGTTTATTATTCATTATACAGGGAACTGCATGGTAAGTGGTCCTTTACTGCTTATTTATACATAAAACCGTAGCCAGTTTCAGCATCATAATATAGTGTTACTTAATATTTAACGAAGATTAGTTCAAATTTTATTACAAATATTTAATCTATTCTATATTTTCGCACAACGAAGGAGGAAATTTCGTTACATCTTAAAACAATTGATTGAAGCATCCATATAATCGGAAGCTAGGTTTTCATGCCATACTGCAGGTGACGGAATTTTATGCTTATATTTTTGCCGGCTGCACCTATGGCAACCGATATAACAGAATAAATCATGTATTTTGTTCCTTTATTTATTTTTTTAAGGTCGTGGAATTGGGACTCAGTGACTCAATGACTATATTGCTAAGAGTTAAATAAGTGATGGTTAACGTACAAAATAATCGACTGCGGTCGTGAAACTTAAAACTGTCCTTTCAGAACTTCTAAGGTAGTGTGTAGTATTTTGGATGGTACTGACTTACCTGAGAATTAAATTTTACACAGATGTAAAAGATATGTTCATATATTTACTACCGTCACTATGAAAAGCCCACGTAAGTCATGGTCACAATAATTGGGATATTTCTTTATATAGCTCACAACACGATATTTTGGGTAAACCATTCATATGTGCTCACAAGGATACTTCAATATGTATGTAATGTAAATGATTAAATTACAAATAAAAATTACTGTCTTCTACGATCACTAATTTAAATAATTGCTCAATGTTCAATTTTTATCTTTAAACATTTTGTATAAAACTTCAACGCTGGTAACATAAAGTCTGGTGAGCCCCATCAATATAAATGTAAATTTTATTTTATAGTTGAACAAATAATTTATTTTGATCCTTATAGACATGGTGAGACAGAATACTAATTTTTATAATTTTTGTTAGATGAATAATAAAAACCCGCATACCTGTATTTGTCACAATCCATCTCGCCCAAGTGAGGCAGTCAGGAGTTATGAATAAAAAGTTTGTGAGCTCATCCTAAAACATATATTTACTATCGTGTGGACACGTCCCGGTCTGTATATAACGATGTGCCTTGAAATCGGAATGTGAAAAATGACAATTGGCGACTTTGTCGCTCACATTAGTTTTCATATGGATGAATGTGAGGAAATTATTATTATTAAAATATAATTAGTGAATAAAATATCTATAAATGGTTGAATGACAAAAATGTTTTTCTTGGTGTCAAAGAACTTACAAAACAGATGTTGGAAGAAAAGAAGACTCGTGGCAGGTATGTGACTAGAATGTTTGAATATCAGCAACAGATGTTACTCCCTGACGCAAAAGAAATACTTAAACTTTCTAACTTTACTATTGTTGTTTAACTGGCTTTACTGCTGTGTCAAACATAGGCTGAGGCAGACAAGCTAGACGACAGACTAAGTTCCTTTTTTATATTTCCAAAAGTTATATAGGGATAAGATATATTGTTTGAAGGAGATGTTTTCGACAGCTTAATATTATTATTTGCAACTAATTTAGTTCATAAAATACTATTCCTCATCGCTATATAAATTGAATTAAGTACCGTCATTCCTATCTTGTCAGCCTTATATCGGAATTTAGTGGGAATTCAATATCCATTGCAAAAAAGTGTAATTATTGGGATTAAAAGTATAGGGATTCTGTTCAGTCTCTTTATTGTTTAGTTCAGTGCAGGCTTCGGAACACAATGGCTTTATTCCGTACCTTATGTTACCAGACTTGAGGCGGTATTATATTTAATATCGCCACTATTTTGAAAACTTTTGGGATACTAAATTTAGATCCAATACAAATAATTCTTATACAACATACAGGGTGATTCATGAAGTTCTCCCCCCACTTCTACAGCACATTGTACTAGTAAAAATAATGAAAAAAATGTTATATAAACATAGGTCCGAAAACGCTTCGTTAGCGAGTTACAGCTAGCGAAAGATTTCGCCTGAATTCCTGGGTAAAGAGTAAAATAAAGCCATACTGAACTTTTGGAATGGTTAATTAAGTAAGAAATATCGTGGATTCTTATGTATTTTTACCTGATAAAGCTAATAAAATAGGTTTCAGAACTGTACCTGTAATAGTTTTTTAGGGATTCAGGTTAAATGCAAAAAATTGGGGCACGAAAACAATATTTTTTAAGTTTGATGTACAATAACTTTGTTAAATTGGTAATAAATACATTAAAATCAACAAAACATTACTTGTAGAGAATTTAATTCTGAGAAAATTTATATAATCAAAGTCTAAAATAAAACAGAAATAAGTACCAAAAAATCGATTTTATTCAGTATAATACATTACTAGTTTTAAGCTAAATTAATCAGGTTGGGCCAACCGTACGCACCTTTTTATAATAGATGTTCGAAAATGAGGCCATCTTTATCAATACATTTTGCAAATAACTTTGTTTGTAAATAAAAATATCATGTTTTTTATTACGTTGTATTTTTTTAATAAAAAATTTACATCAAATGTTCGAAAATAAATGAAGCAAACATTTTCTCATTATTGTTTACTAATCATCGAAATGCAGTTTTTTTGTTTTATTAATTTCTAAGTTGGTAACGCACGAATAACAGCTGATAAACAATGGTATTCTGTACTGTTACGTTAGAACTGTGTATTAGTGGTGTTTTGTAAGCTACAGCAGGAGATCGGGTTCTGTAAATCGTGTTATTAAATGAAATTTTTCTGTGAGTTGTAATTCGATTGTTTATTCAGCGAAAAAATGCCTTACTTATTTACATCAGAGGAATACGCTGATATGGTTTTTATTTTGGGTTACTGTAATGGTAATGCTAGAGCTGCTGTAGAAGAATATGAACTACGTTACCCTAATAGGAGGATTCCAGATACCAAAACAATTTCAGGAACTTTTCGTACTCTTCGGGAAACAGGATCACTACCAAGTACTAGAACCAATTATGAACGAGCTGTCCAACTTGATGATGATATTGCTATTAATGCTGTTCATCGCAGTCCCAGGTGTAAGTAGTACACGACGTATTTTCTAGGCGGATAGGAGTTTTCGCAAGTCAACGGTGTGGAGGTCACTTAATCGAAACAAATTTTATCCGTTTCATAAACAAAACGTTCAACATCTACAGCTAGGGGGATGTTCCGCTTCGCTTGGAGTTTTGCAACTTTTTGAATATTAATAATCAACTCTACAAGCGTATTTTGTTTACGGATGAGGCACAATTCACTCGGGATGGTGTCAATAACTTGCACAATGAACACTCATGGGCAGAAGAAAATCCACATGAGGTAGTGGAACAGAACATTCAACACCGATTTAGCGTCAATGTCTGGTGTGGCCTTTTGCACAATCGGCTGATTGGACCTTTTCATATTACCTGGACGCCTAAATGCTGAGTTCTATTTGCATTTCCTTCAAGAAGAGTTGCTGCAGCTGTTAGAGAATGTTCCTTTACATCTCAGACAAAATTTGTACTTCCAGCATGACGGAGCACCTCCCCACTTTTCACGTGCCGTTTTCTGCTTACTTAAATCATCAATTTCCTGGACACTGGATTGGTCGTGGAGGGCCTCACCCTTGGCCACCAAGATCACCAGATCTATCACCATTTGATTATTGCATCTGGGGATGGATGAAAGACGTTGTACACAAGACAAAAGTGAATTCTCGTGATGAATTAATTGCCCGTATTATGGATTCGGCTGTGCAGATACAGGGACAGTCCTGAAAAAATTAAGAAACGCAAACAAAAGCAATACACAAACGTGCTGCAAAATGTATTGATAATGATGGCCTCATTTTCGAACATCTATTATAAAAAGGTGCGTACGGTTGGCCCAACCTGATTAATTTAGCTTAAAACTAGTAATGTATTATACTGAATAAAATCGATTTTTTTGGTACTTATTTCTGTTTTATTTTAGACTTTGATTATATCAATTTTCTCAGAATTAAATTCTTTACAATTAATGTTCGTTGATTTTATGTATTTATTACCAATTTTTAACAAAGTTATTGTACATCAAACTTAAAAAAATATTGTTTCGTGCCCCAATTTTTTTGCATTTAACCCTGAATCCCTAAAAAAACTACTACAGGTACAGTTCTGAAACCTATTTTATTAGCTTTATCAGGTAGAAATACATAAGAATCCACGATATTTCTTACTTAATTAACCATTCCAAAAGTTCAGTATGGCTTTATTTTACTCTTTACCCAGGAATTCAGGCGAAATATTTCGCTAGCTGTAACTCGCTAACGAAGCGTTTTCGGACCTATGTTTATATATAACATTTTTTCATTATTTTTTACTAAGTACAATGTGCTGTAGAAGTGGAGGGAGAACTTCATGAATCACCCTGTATATAAATAATGTATTAAATCCCTATTATATTAATGAAAATAAATAGTTTTAAAAGTATAAAATGTATATTTTCAATGCTGAATTCTGAATAACTTCGCGTATGTACACATTGTTGTGCTTCCCCAAATGCTCAGGAAATGTGTTCCCAATCTGTTAAATGTTGCTTCTCTTGTTAAATTTTAACCGCTAGCAACATATTACAGGAAATTGAAAATAAGTTGTGTAACATCAATACATTTTCTCTGTGGCATACAAATATACCTCGGCATGTGGAGACGTACCCCCTTAAAATCAACAAAAATGGTGGAACTTTTAAGTTACTACTGTAAAAGCCACTACTACTGTATAATATGGTACGATATTTAGGATTTATTCAATATAATTTCTTAAATAATATTTTTGTTTTTGGTATTAAATCTATATACAAAATACCTACCAGTACCCATAATTACTCATTACTGAGAAGATTTTTGTTGCTGGGTTTATTTCCTTAATTATGCCACATAGTGCTCCTTCTTGTACTGACGATATTTTCGGAAAACCATTCCTATTTGGTCACAAAAAAGCTCGAATATGTGTGTGTCATTATTCTGTGGGCCACTCACTTTAATGATGAAAGAAAAAATAAAAAATATTGTCTTCTAAGGTCGCTATTTTAAATATCAGTTCTATTTATTTTTCACTTTCTAACTTTTGCATGAAACTTTAACACTGGTGACACAAGATCTGGCGTACTCCAAAAATATAAACGTAGATTTTATTCTATGGTCAAATAAATAATTTATTTTAATTGATTCAAGACAAGGCGAGTCAGACTACCAGTTATTGAATTCTGTCAGATGAAATAAAAACCCACGTACCTGTCTTATAGTAACAACCCAACTCTCCAAAGTAAGGAGATGGTGTCAATTAAAGGTTTGTGGGCCCATTTTAAAACATATATTTACGATCGTGTGGACACGTCCCGGACTGTATGTGACGATGTGTTTTTGATATCGGAATCTGAAAACTGACCTGGCAATTGTCGCTTTTATGTTCCAATGTTTCAAATATATTGGACATTTGATATGCTAGTTAAGTACAAGCAATGTTATTCAATATCATAATTACTCAATAGAAACTCATTGTAAAATTATTACGACAATAATATTAACATTAACTCATTATTTACCATTTATTGGCATAGGCGTGATAGCAAATCGTATCAGGGATGTGTTATAACGGAAAGAAATCAAGAAAACATTTCAAGTCACAAAATAAATGTAGCTTATATTATGTTCATAACATTTCGTGGGGTTTTATTGGTACAGATACGTGGACAATTCTACCAATAGTGTCTTCTCGTAATAGTGTGGGTGAACTAGGTAAATATTTTTTACATCATGCATGTCTTTAATTTACTTCATCAATATGTACACTTGAATAAACCATTTTATGCGTTTAATAAATAACAAGGATGTTTCATAAAAGTAAGAACAGTTGGATTTATGTAAAAAAGTTTAGACCAGTTTTACGAAAAAATCTTATATGCATTTTTTAACATCAAATCCCTTAGAAAAAGGCAGAAAATACAGCCAACTTTAACTTTTGTCTTAATTTAATTTACTATGAGTCAATTCGTATTCCTATCAGTATTTTAAATTTGTACGCAAACTAAAGTACGATTTTAAATTTACTAATTTAAATATTTAAGAGAAGAAATGCTGAAGAAGGAAAACATATTATTATTATTGGAATAATTCGTGAAATACAATAGTGAAGAATTAAAAATAAAAAATAAGTTAGAATTAAAAGATCATTCAACAAGAAATCTAACTTAAAGTTTTAATTAAACACTACTGTCAGATCAGACGAGGGTCAGCTGGTAGAAACTCCTTCAATAATCTAGTTTCAAAATTGTAACTGTAGTTAAGATTTAAAATATATTTCCCAATGCAACTACTACCAAAGTTATACACTTTGGTAGTAGTTGCATTGGGAAATATATTTTAAATCTTAACTACAGTTACAATTTTGAAACTAGATTATTGAAGGAGTTTCTACCAGCTGACCCTCGTCTGATCTGACAGTAGTGTTTAATTAAAACTTTAAGTTAGATTTCTTGTTGAATGATCTTTTAATTCTAACTTATTTTTTATTTTTAATTCTTCACTATTGTATTTCACGAATTATTCCATGCCACGTAAATTAACTAAGTAAGTAGTTACACCACTGTTGGACAAATCTGAGTCAGAATTGTAGAGACATGATACAAATGTCTCTAATTTGTATCATGATATTTTTTGAAGCCATCCAAATCATCTGATTAACTATTTTTAACTTTTGCTGTATTATTTATTATTCTAACATATGGTCTCATTCCCATTACTTAATAGATTTTGTACATTACCCAATCTGAAATATTTTAATTTTGACATTATTTATGTTCACATGGTTTCAATTGTACTTGACTGAAGGTTACGATCTATCATATAACAATATTTTCATGAAGATGTGTTTGGAATGTTGTTTCTGTGATAGGCTATAAATTATTAAACTTTTAATCCAGAAAGGCCTTACATTAAGTTCGTGTTAGAGGGATTGATTGAAGTAAAGATTACATTTGGTAGGATAGACACCATTTGGCTGGACATAAATAGCAAATTTTACAAAAATGAGTTTTTGTGTATCCATACAGTTTCCTACTCTTTTGCAGCAAAACAAAGAATCAAGTTTTTGTAGCTTATTACTATTGTATATAATGTTTTAAAACAGATAACGTTACAAGAGTAACAACAATTAAATGCTTGTGATTTATTAACTCACTTCTGACTGAGATTAATGACTAAAAATAATCCATAATGACTAAACACAGTTAATGCACCATCCTGGGGTGTCATATGGATACTGGTAAGATAAAGTGTGTTAATTGGTTAAACAAATTAAAATTTGTTTATATCGTTGTTCTTATTACGACGTTTATGGTTATACACCAACACTAACTGAACTTAAATTTAAGGATTGTTCTTTTTTTATTCCTCTACAACCCCCCCCCCTGAAGAAATTAAGTAATAAAGATAGTTTTAAAATATTTTGTTTTGGGTTCTATGTTATAATCTTTTAAATTTGGTTTCAGTAGGTTGAATACTCTTTAAAAAGTATGAAATGCTTCAAATAATGTTCATTATTCTTGTAAAACATTTATTTTTATCATAAAATTTTAAAAAGTATTATTTTTTTTCTAAATTAATATTAGTTAAAATCACACAAAAGAAGAACTACATATTAATCTAAATTATAATAAAGATCCTCATAACATTTTAAACAGTAATCTGAAAAATAAGACAAATCCAAGTTTTGAAGAAATTAAAATATTAAATACAGATTACTAATAAGAAAATTACAACTGTGTCATTTAAACTTAACATATGTTTAAAAGGTCCACATGTGTATATCTAATTGTTTATTATTTATTTATTTATTTAGAGGTTAATGTACACTGATGATGGTTAATAACCGAAACTCGTGTATGTAATAAAAAGTTTTAATTTAAAGGGTTTTAGTTGTTTTCATTACATTAATAGTTAAAATCAATAAACAGCAATTGTAATGGTGAATTCGAACAGTTAACAAGTCATACCAGCACTTCGTGAGACCAAAACTTCTCTTAATCTAATAAATTCTACGACGCACATTTACACTAATTTGAATTTGATTACTTCAACTTAAAGTGTTTCCAAGATCTATTGAAAATATATTGGCATGTTTTAAACCAATAATGTTCAAAATACGCAAAATCTTTCCTCGTTATTGTATGAATAAACTTCTTTGGCGAACAGTTAGGATTCTAATCCATCGTGCCGTTTAATTTTAAGCGTTAAGATCTTTGCTGGGATAGAGCTAATGGTACGAATTTAATAAAAAGTAAAGGGCGTTAACTTTATCTTATAACAAAGTTATAGATAAAGGAATAACAGAAACACCTAGTAGGATAACAGAAACACCTTGTTTAATAGTTTGCAACAAAACCACAAATGTTTGATTTGATTTTGTATACGTTTTTATTATGTTAAAATATAATAAATGTCATTCGCCTTTTTTTGACGGCTCACGCGAATTTGAATTTCGCTGCAAAGACAGTGTCAGTCAACAAGGTCTGCCTTTCTGACCTCATTGTGTACCAGCTCCATGGTGCGTCTGATCCGTCAGACTCTCAAGTACCGCGCTCCAATACTTTCAAGAGCAGATCTCGTTGAGCCGCATCTTCCTTCACTCATTCTTTTCCAAGTCCCCTCACTCTACAAGTCAGTTCAAAGTGTCTAACATAATCTCCCCTTCGAGTCATTAAAATGTTCGAGAAATGATCGAGCCATTTTTCTTTCCAGATCACCCCACTGCTGTTCATAGAAATTAAATTCACAATTTTGTCGCCTGTATAATCAGCATTTAAATAAATTTGTCCTCGTCGCTAACTGTAAAATCTAATGAGACAGAAATAATATCATAATTGATAGATTGCAACAAAACTCACAACTAATTTATTTATTTGTATATATTAGGTCATTTATATTTTTAGATATACAAATAAAATTAAATCATATGGTGATAAATTCAACATAAAGTCCAACACACTTTACTAATGATAGTCATATAGTTGAAAAACTACAAGTAAAGATATTCTGTTCTATTGGTCGTGATTTTGCAAGTACTATTAGACAGTTCACCCAAATTAAAGAACGTGGGGTGAAATGAGTAAGCAACGTTATATGAGGATTAAAGACGTGATGGTTTTTGGCAATCATTAGGGTAAAATAGCAATATAATTTATTTATACTTTAGTTGTAAAATTCTTCATTGTTCTTCTTCAACACTAATATCTAAGGCTAGATTTCAGTTTAATTTATACATGGACCTTGGGTGAAACACAAAAAATATTAAATTTGAATTTATAACAAAAATATCAAATAATTATTAGAATCTATCTTAATCTATCTTGGAGCATTGGAAAAAAGGGTTATTTCACTTTATTTTAACTATACATAAGCCATTCTAACATTCTTTCTATGCATGATTTAACAATAATATTGAATTCAGATAATGGCAGTCTCCATATTTTAAACATAAAATAAGCAATTATTTGTAAGTAAAATTTTAATTAGATGTTTTAGACGGGTTAAAAGCATGTATGGTTTTTACTTACCGCATCGTTCTTCTTAAAATTCTTAATATAATTAGAATCATCGTTCCGTCTACTTAATTAATAAATCTTACATTGATTATATCACAATTTCTGTTGGATGATAATAATATTCCGTGGAAGTAGATAACCTTTGTGTGGTATTTAAAAACATGTTGTTAGTCTAAAACATTGAAAAACCCAGATGTTATTCTACAGCGGGGTATGATTCCCTAGGTTTAACTTATTTATAAAATGCCGTCGTCTTTCTTGGATCCTCATACATATTTTTCACATACTCAGAGGAATACAGATAAGAGTTGCGTGCCAAATTTATTCCTATTTATATTCAACTACGGATATAGAATTTGTAACACTATCTGGCAAAAAATATTCTCAATATTTCAAACATATTCTATCAGAATACATGAAATGTCTGTCACATGAAATTAGTATATCATTATAAAGGTTTTCTAAATTTGTAGAATTAGAAGGCCTCGAAATTAAGTTTGGATGTATAAACAAAAAGTACATTCAAAACTTTATAAAAGTGATTCTTATAAAGAATTCTATTATCAATTACAGTGAACTAATTACCATGACTAATCATTAGTATGTAACATAAAAAATATAATTACGTACGTCAATAAGTTCCAACAGAGTTGGTTCCAGGTTGAGCCAGGATTGAGAAATATCGCACCACTAAGACTTTTGGAAACGCCAGATTAGACAAATATGGATTTGTGTATTATGCCTAACGTTATACGACTATTACTTAGGCTCATATGCGACAATAATAAATAAGGGACTTATTAAAAATAGTGAAACAGGACGTGAGAGTTCTTACTATTTTTATATTACAGTCGTTGATAGGGTCCACATACTTTAGTGAACTTTAACGAAATATGCAATACTCGTATATTGTTTTGAGTTAAGATTTGAGAGCATCGTTTCAGGCTGAAGGATCGATGCCTGAAGGTTGGTACAAAAGAAAGCTGTGGTAAATTCACACTCTGTATAAACCATCCTTTCTTACTGCAGCAGAGGTGAAACAAACACGAAAACCTTCAAAAGATCCTTGCTATACTAAGGCAAGATCTGGGACTCCTTTTCACACAAGACAATCCGACCTTCTTGTAGTCTGGCAGGAAGGTTATGAAAAAGATATTAATTAAACCTTTGCGATTGAAGATATATTATAAAAGAAGACGGATTAGAATATAAAACGATATACTAACTATATGGAGAATTCTTTAATACTAGTCTACATTATTAGAGTAAATTGTTGACAAGACTGCAAACTGAACAAAACAAAAATATTTTCTTGTTCTCGGATTGCATCACTATATCTACATCATTATAACAATTCATTATTACGAGCTATATAGAAATCTTGAGATATGGATTTTGTTTTATAGTGTGTGGTGATGTCCGTTTAGCCTGTATAAGCTCAGTCTCACATACGTAAACGTCGATCATTATACTAATCCTCTTATTTACAAGAGAAATGTACAGATATAGAAGCCTTCTTTCGGTTGCTCTATATACAGTGCGTACATGAAAATTAAATTTGAATACGTTAATTTTATTAAGAACTTTAATTATATATATATATACATATACCTTTGTATATGTATATATATATATATATACATGATTGAATAAATTTTCATATGATCTTATAATTGAAACACTCCCAATCCACATTTTAGACTAACGGTCCTCCTTTTACTGGTCAATTTATTTGTTCTGTCTTAATTGAATGTAGAACAAAAAGTATTTACGCTTTGAAAATTATTTGCTTAACTGTTAATATCACTTACATTTAAAATTAGGAAACCTCAGTACAAAAAAAGAGGATATTCCAAGAACAATTCCGATTGTCACTTTCGTCTCGTCTATTGTCCACATCTTGTATAAAATTGGCTGTAAAGATGAATTTGTAGAGTCACGTGCTGGAGATATATAAACATTGAAGTGTGCTTTATTGGAGATTTATTTACATTTTATTAATTTTACTACATAGTATTTCTGTACATTGTTACTTCCACTTTTAACTTTGGTGTTTTATTACGTGTTCATTATTTACATTGACATTTTCTGAAATTTAATAAAGTGATAACAATTATTTTTAAGACGTGAACCTAATAACCTACAGAAAGGTTATTTAAAAATAACTGAAAATACCGAAAATATATACACGAAAATACTCATATTATCGTGTTAGCTTACAAAGAGAATGTAGATATAGAATGTAAACAATGTCTTACTTTTTACCCCTTGGTAAAGTTATCATCTCTTCGCTCTAAACCATTACAACACTACGCAAAACGTTTAAAAATTCATTTGGTATCTGGTAAACGTTTTGAGAGTTATAACCCAATTCTTTCATGAACGATATGGTGGTAGCTAATAAAATTGTCTAAGCTATTGAGGTTATTACATAAAACATAGCCATTTTTTTATAACGAGAAACGAATAACTCAGAATACAGACGCGCAATTTTTGCTTTACACTTAGAGCTCCAGGTGACAACCTGAAGAACATGCTCACGTTTACTGCTGGGTAAATAATTCCTTCGCAAGGGTTGAATAAGATTAAAAAATAAAGTGTACATTTTATCCTGAACTTAGGTGACAAGAGCACTAATAGAAAGGGTCTTTGCAAGTTTAGTAGATATGGACTTTTAAATGACAAATGAACAACTTCGGTTACACTCCAATTATAACATATTAAAAGTAGGCTGTAGTTCTTGCTCAGGTGATTTTTATACTGTTTATGTATAATTTGTATAAAGCTATTGACTATGTTTAAAACAATGTTATTTTTTAGATGTCCTTTTTATATTGGTAACGTTTTAAAACTAATATTACATGTTTAATATTTCAAGAGAAAAGTTTCAGAAGTAGCAAAATGTATTATAATACAGGAGTACATAAAGGTCGAAGATGAAAACCAGGTGCTATTTAACTTCATGAAGCAAAAGACCACATTTCACTAGAATCGGGGATAAAACTCAGTTTAAAATCTGTCTAGTTTAGTATATGTACTAAATGGAAGTAATTTTTTAAAACATTATAAAATTTATTTTTGAATTTTTAATCCGTAATTGATGTGTAACTAAAAAACAATAAGAGTTTAAATCCGTTACATTCATAAGTATGGTTATTACATTAGTTTTGTTTGATAAAAGTAACTAAATTCATTTCTGCTTATAAGTTTTCTTAATAGGCCTATATTGTTGTAAATGAAATAAGGTGTCAATGGTATGTTAATATTAATTAAGTCAACTAATATATTTTAATTTGTTTATTACAATTTTTGCACATTCTATACATCGATCATTGTCATTCGATATTTTACTCGACTATATTCCTGGCCTATTTACAACCTCCAAACATCCAGAATGAGGAGATATGGGAATGTGCCTTGTAAATAAGAGCCTCTTTAAACAGTACGTAGTTCCATGGGAAGTAAAATAATCCCACTGCCATTTCCCAATAATTGGCTGTTTAAACGAAAAAAGGTGAAATGAAGCTAGAATATAAGCTGTACATACATTTTTATTAGTAATGTCGTCAATTTTATTACTCCAGTACTAGCCCTGTTTTCATGACGGAGACTTTTTTATAACTACATTATTTTCTGCCATTAAAAAGAGGACAGAAACAACATATTACATATTAGTATTATAATTCGTCCAAACTGTTACATGCATCTAATTTAAGAAAATACACAAGTTTAAAAGCTCTCTGAAAGAAGCAAACCTTACTTTTCTCAGAGAAACTTTACATATTGAACGGTAACCCTTGTGGCTCCCACGGGATTTATGACTCCCTTGTTCTCACTTCTTTCATATTCCCAGGCCTCAAATCTAGATTGCCAGGATTTTTATTTATACTCCTTATTAAACGTTAACATGTTTGCTTTTATAATTTTTAACAGTACTAATAATCACTTATAATATTAACGTATATATCACTTATATTAGTAGTAACGTATGTAGGCAGCTACATACATAACCAACCCTGTCACAAACAACTTTCTTTCTCTATATAAAGACTGGATCTCATATTATCACTCTATTTTGTCAATCTTTGCTATATAGGATGTGGATAGGCAATATAACTTTACTGCGTGCAAGCAACATTTTCTTTTTTGTAAACTGTCAAATCTACAGGACGTACGTAGTTTGTCTATTTTTTTATCTAATATTTACTTTTTTATGCACAGTTTATTTAGATACTACGAATTATGTGAATGTTGAGACCCCTTGTTCACCTTCCTCCTAGAACAGTCCTTCTGGAATGTGGTGTCATGTTTGTCTAAAAATAACCAAACAAGTTAGCGAAGAAGAAGCTCAAATATTAACTATTTACATCGTTTCGTCATTATTGCCGACTTATTTTATACCTCTTTAATCGAACATGGCTCTATATTCCAGGAGGAAAGTCTTTGAAAGCTCCAGAATCTAGAAGAGGAAGGTGAAGAAAATGTGGAGAGCATAAAATTCAAATTAATTCAACACTTCCCACCGTAATTACTTTACTACGAGTTGCATTGAAATATAATTGTACTCTTATATTGATATGTTGGATATGTATTTTTTTATATTTGAATTATAATTCATAAGAGTTTTCATTCATGGAACATTTGTGTAGACCGGATAAATAAATAAATAAATAAAATTTTTGTCAATTTTATCATTGTTTTAGTTATTGTGGAATAAAGTCAGGGTATTACAGATGGTCACGCGTACCATTTCCTAAAACAATGGACTGTGAGACACACATGGTAATATATGTGAAAATAGACTTGTGTAAAATATTTACTGACGTAATATTTTCATAGACACCGATAATTAAAAAATATCAATCTAATATTCGATTAATATTCGACTGTGGTAGCTGTTCTATTGATGCCTCTTATTAAAATTATTTTGTAGTAAATTTATGTAAGAAAATGTTTAACTGTGGAATTTCAGTAACAACTCCAGCAACGTATTTGATGTATACAAACTGTGTTCATACCTTTTATGTCACAGTAAAATAAGTTTTATATACAACACTACCCATTAATGCAATACAATACATATAACCTATTGCAAAGTTAAGTAAAGAGAGTGGTAGCCTACTACTGTCATGTAATAAATGCTACATATGTAATTGATTCATATATAATTGTTTTATATACTATATATATATATATATATATATATATATATATATATATAGGGTAATGCATTTCCTCTTTTTTCTCTTAACAACGGTCAGTGGGTTTAAACAAATTTGTATTTTTATTACATTGTACTGTATTTTATTCAAACATGTAATTTTCTCTTTTCTATAAAAGTCAACGTGTGTTACATTAGTATACAGTAGTTATTTAGTATGCATTTAAAACCCGTTTCTGCCCAAATTATTTTTTTGTCAGATTTTTTGGTGGCCTTTGGTTATTTGCTTTATTATCAGTTATTTACTATAGTTTTAGTATGAAATATGTAAAATTTAATAATAACAATAAATTATAGCATGTCGACATATGTCGACAGTGGGCATGAACGGGTGCAGTTAGAGAATAGAGGCTAATGTAGACATTTGTCGACAGTGGGAATGAAAGGGGTGGTTTTAAAATAAGTTAAAAAATGAAATAATGATGCTTTTATTGTTCCATTACAGTATTTATGAATAGATTACATATCAGAAAGGATTGTATAAGAGATTACTTCCTCAGGAAGTATGGAAAGCCTCCGCACAAAGCACATGGCATCCAACTTGACAAGTCTTGCACCGTTTCCTTGTTGCTTTGGAACACAGTGCGCAGCGAATTTGCTTTTGAACTGTTTCTAAATGATGATCTTTTCCACTGAATCGGATTTCAGGCAACACCCTACTGGATACTGTCTGGCTTGGCCGTCCTGCAGAGGATCGATGGCTTGTGCATGTTCGCATGTACGTACGGACAATGTAGCGGGTGAATCCAAGAAGATCTAATTGTTCTTCAGCTCCTTTTGGCGTCATTCTGTATAAAATCCAAGCATTATTCATACTCACATTCAGCATGTATGCAACCATTGGCCAATACCACTTTTTGTTGCGAATATGAATACGGTAGGTAGATACATTTTCATCTAGCCTATCCACCCCACCCATATTCATGTTGTACCAATTGACACAGTTTGGCTGTGGCACAACGATGTGTTTTTTATTGCTAGAGGACCAACGCTTTGCTTTCCCCTCAGGACGAACGCCTGTTGCTGTCGACGCTATAGTAAAAACACTGTTGTCCATGTATCTTACAAGTGTTATGTTGGTGTCTGTGTCAGTTATTTGATGGAAAGTACCTCTTGGTTCTTTCTTGAGATCTTGAGGTTTACGAAGAGGGGCATCCTCAACTCTGTCTACCCTTATGGTCCCTGTACCATGATATCCCCTGTTTTTTAACGCTTCAAGCAGTTTTAAAGATGTAAAGAAGTTGTCGAAAAACAAACTATATTTTCTGTCCTGTGGGAGTTCAGATATAAGATCAATGACAACTGAGCCTCCCACACCGAGCTCAGGAATAGTTGCTCCAGTCGCTTTGCCCTGATACGGTTCCGCTTGAATAGCGTAGCCTAACCTTGTAGCTAATATCCAAACTTTATATCCGAATCGGATAGGCTTCCCATGGATATGTTGTTTCAACCCGTGCCTTCCAAAATAAGGTACCATGGATTCATCAATGGATAAGTAAATGTCACCTGGGAAGTAACGAAGCCATCGCTCGTTCAGCATGCACATAACAGAGCGAACTTTGGCAAACTTGTCATCTTTGTCTAATTTATCATTTTCACAGAAGTGAATGTTTTTCAAGATATCCTGAAAACGATTACGTGAAATTGCACGTGAAACTGCTTCATGATGTGTGTCCTCTGCCGTTTCCCAGTACATTCTGTAACGAGCCATAGTGTTGTATCCTGATAGAAAAAGAATGGCGAAAAACAGACGTATTTCATTTTTTGATGTAGAAAAGTTTATGTTTCCTTTTTCTAGGGAATATTGATTAGTGCAATAAACAATGTACTCTACGACCTCGTCATCAAAGAACATTTCAAACAGTTCTACAGGAGAATAATCATTTGACAAGAAATTCGCACGAGTAAACTCTATAGAGCTTACATCTGCAATGTCTTTTTCTTCCCATGTACGTTTTGACTTATTTCCTTTCACCTTCTTTTTTGTTCTAACATCTTTTATTTGTTTTCTTTTTTTAGTTCTGCTCTCTAACGTATTTTTACTAACTTTTCCTTGGGTTTCTTCTTCAAAAACAACATCTACGCTTACTACACTGTCATCTTCGTCCACAGGTTCCTCAAATTTCTTATCTTCTACTTGTTCCACTTCTTCTTGGTCACTTTTTTCTTCAGGTATTCCACCAATTCTTATTGTAACTAACCCATCTTCAGTTAATTTTCTTCCTATCAGCTCACCACCAGCTCTGAGTTGGTTGCCAGATAAATGATTTATGTTGCCACTATCATCGTCATCGGAATCACAGTCACTGAGGGCTGGATTATCTGGTGGCTCAATAAAAAATGTTGGATCTATAATATTTTCACTCTCTTCCAATATATTAGCGATGTCAGCTACCGTCAACCTAAAAAAAACAATTTGTTGTAATGGACATCGACCCCTACCGCTGGTGCCCACTGTCGACATTTGTCGACATCAATATTTATGATTGTAAAATCGATACCCTAAAACAATATTTTACACGTTCAACACAGTAATACGTCATACACATATCTTATATCACTATAAATAGCGTACGGTAAATAATATTATTATTTACAAGGTTGTAATACACTTACCTGTCTATCAGTGACATAGTGAGGCTGAGAGTCAATCAGTAGAGTTGTTGACACAAAAGCACCAAACTAGCCACTGCCGCGGCGCATCAACTGCTAGTTCAGAGATACCAACATAACAGCGGGATATTATCGTAAGAGTCCTAGACAATCAAAATTTCCCACAAAAAAATATTAAGTTGCGTGTCGACAAATGTCGACAGTGGGAAGAAACGGGTTAAATAAAGGAAATCACTACTTTACGTAGGGTAGAAGGGTAGAATCTATCACCAGATTTCCTTTTCGTAGTAAACTACAAGCCTTAATTTCAAAATTGTTGTATAAAATTTCAGTACCGGCAAAAGAGAATCCGTATAAGTCAAGATTTGTATGCATGGTACTCCAGATGCCGTTTAGTGCATTTCTGTGTAATCATCGCGTTCTCGTTTTGGCATTTATTTTACATCTCTCAGCCGATAAGAACCTTCATAACTCTCCCCATTGAACTCATATTCGTATCTTTTTTATGAAACATACAGATCATAGCAATGTAACTGCTGTGATATTTCTGGCCCTCAAATCATATAAACACAGTACTATAAGGGAATCAATAAAGAATGTATTTGACGGATAAAAATTGGTGAAGGGATTCAAATGTCCTAGTAGGACTTCTCCAGATTATTATAAATATCATTATAAGGCAATGATAAGAGAGAATATCAGGGAATAACTGTGATGTTACACCATACACGGTTTCTTCCCTGGAAAAGTGTAGCAGAGTTAATCACAGTAGTTTGGCACAAAGTTTGTATTACATTTCATATTGAGTTTTAAACTAACTCGTATTCATGATAGTATGCAAATATAATGAATGCTTGGCTCATGGTGTTAATTATAGTTACTTACTATTTTTTGGGGGATGGTTAGAGGAAGACCTAGAGCTTTATTTTGGAACCTTTCATCATACTAATATGTTAAATATTATATAAATATATAAGTTTTGTTGAATATATCACATACACCACATTCAACCTTTATCAATAGTGTTTTAAAAATGTAAGGATAAGTTTAGAAAATCGTTTAAAATCATAATAGGGAATTTAAAACTGTGTATATCTTAAAATATTTTGAACAACACTAATTAATAAATCTGACAATAGAGCGCTTATATCTCGATTTCATCAAACAGAAAGTTTGTTTAAAGTGTATCCGTGATGAGTTTTCATTTATATAGCTCTCAATTGAACCTTTAGTATTCCTCAGGTTAGTTAGAGTAATGTTATTAGCAGGAATCCCAATGCTAGAACAATGATATTGTGGTATTGCCTCTTTATTTCCTCCTATCCCTCAGTAAATTAATCGCGTTTACTGACACAAGTATAGGTAAATATCATGCCGCTAATGTTGAAACTTATTTTCTTTCTCACGTAAAAATTATTTGAGATCCTACGAATTCTTACACAACGTTAATAGTTTAAATATATATAGTATATAGTTTGAATATTCAGACCATTGCTACACCTATCAATATGCCGGCAAACATTATTAAAAATTATGAGAATTGAGGTTGTATCACTACTAATCTGCTATTTGGAGGCAATATTGTATTTAAATGAAACTTTAGGGCTTCTTAAGATATTGCCACCTTTAAATCATAAATACATATTGGAAACTGTCTATAAATAGGTAAAAGGAGGATTCTAGTATCATAATAGTTCTGAAAAGAACATGGATGTGATTCATATTTGAAATAATTAGCACTATGATGGAAATACCAATGTACGTATCAAGGTAACTGGAATAAAATATGTTGCCATCGTTAATGATACATAAAGTGTACAGTAAGTTTCTAGGATTAACATACATTCTTTATATCACATGTCAAAACATTAGCACGTCATTTTAAGTGTACACAAACATTAAAAACTAATAATTTTGAGGCAAGGAACTAAAGGATACACGTAAAAGATATGACCTGCATGCCGCTTTGTTGCAGTAAGTTAACTCGTAATGAATTTAAATTGAAAATTAAATTAAATTAAATCATTTCACTGGAATGTGCAAACAGATGTGTTGCTCAGTGCTCTGGTTCTGTGCTTAATATAACATATTTCAGTGTCTTCAATCATTCAGAAATGTCGGGTATATGATCGAGTTTAATTTGAAGAACAACTTTTCTTAACTATAACGTTATAACATTTATTATCAAATATTAATTAGCACTGATTATTCATGTATACGTTGAAGTGTGACGTTATAGCTTAATATTTACACATCTGATGAAGAGGATTTATTTAAATTCTCTAATAACAGTCTTTTATCTTTCTACCGTTAACGATACGAAACTTATGGAAACCTGTTATCGTGTGAAATCACTCA
Source organism: Homalodisca vitripennis (assembly GCF_021130785.1). NCBI lineage: Eukaryota > Metazoa > Arthropoda > Insecta > Hemiptera > Cicadellidae > Homalodisca > Homalodisca vitripennis. The sequence goes on from NC_060207.1 coordinate 78,972,777, forward strand.
TTACCAGTAAAAACTGTATAACATCGTGCACCGTTTATATGTCAGATTATCACTTTAAATTAATTCATGCCTTTTCATATTAAATGTCTGTGATTAATCAGAGTTTACGTATTTAATTTTATCTAAAAATACTGCAGATAAACAAATTTGTATAATGGCCTAAAAGAAAGCAAACAAAAGAACGCCTTCTTCTCAGATCTCATTTAGTTGTGAACAAAAGTAACTTCGTTTGTTACAAGAAACATTCTTTATTTCTGTACCTCTATAGTTGAAGTAAAATGTTTATAAATATACTTGACGTATTTTAACACCTAAATAACTACAAACATTTCAATATCCAAACTTAAGAAAAGTGTGTTAATATTAATTAAATAATAAAAAATTTAAATAATAACATTTAAATATTAATATAATTAATATTATATTCCTCTTAACAATTTTATTACTTCAATATTAACAGTATTTCGAATAATAAATTTCTAAAATGAATACGTGTGGGATAATTCGATAACAATTTGCTGCTTACAAAAATTACTAATAAATACATTTATTGGAAGTTTAGTGTGCCACAGTTTTTCTATTACAGTGAAATAATATTTTTTTAAATGTGCTAGTGATTATGTATTCCAATAAATTCTTAATAAGTATAATTATTATTTTCATTTATGAAATACAATGTAGGAGTAAAATACACCACGTGTCACGTAACAATCTTTGCTGAACATGATAGCAAAATGTGATGTCTATGTGGACAGATAGACAGAATTGTAATCATATAGAATTGACATGTAACATCGCTCTGGCAGACAAAAGATAAATTGAGTGAGCCTCCCGATTTGGACATGAACCAAAATAGAACTCTTTCTTGTCTATTAAGGAATGAAGCTTCCTTAGGAATTAAGGAATTGTGGAAATGTCTATTTAGGAATTAAGTGAACAAAGATTGTATTTTTGTCATGTATAAACTCAGAGGGGACATAGGTTATAAAGCTCAGCTCATAACAAAGGGCTGAAGTTTAAAACTTTGATATAAGTATAAACTCATCTCAATTTCAAAAATATTTCCTACTTTAAACAGTAGATTTTAATTATAATATGTTAAAATATAAGACAAAGTTAGAGTACGCAAAACCACAAGTCGATTGACAAGCTTCGCTGAGATTCATGGAAATGTTGTACCGTAGTTGTAATTAGTTTTGCTGAATCGCGGTAGGAAGTAGGCTCTTTTGTTAACTAGACGCGGTGCGTGGACATTGTTTGTTGGTTCGAGACAAGTAAAACAGCTGATCGAGATGTCTACGGTGATACGTTCCCGATCCGGTTGGTTTGAGACAGAGGGGGCAGTGTTGGAGTGTCGAAGACAGGGTGCAGACGTCCAGTTGAGAAGCGGTAGTTCTTCCTCTAATCCTCTAGTTTGGGATATAGAGTAATTCTTTTTATCGGGTGTAATTTAAATCAAGTTATTAATTTTCTTTAGTGCGTATTAGTTTCCTATCAGCCTCCATAGTCTTCAAAGTAGTAAGTCTCGTACCAGCGTTTAAGTTAATATCTTTTATCTTTATACTGTTGTGATTAAATTTCTAAAGTTTCCCATATTACAGAATCTGTGAATTAATTCAATTTCTGAAGTATTGTCAATTAGACTTTGATCGTAAAGTTAATATCAAGTTTTGTGTTATTTTGATTTTGAATAATTTGAGAAGAGAAATTTTTATTTTATTTTGTTAATTTAAACCATTTTGGAGAAGTATACACTTTTAGTTTCATTTTAATTTTAATTCATTTTTTTGAACAGACTCTTAATTAGATTTGATCGATTGTAAAAAGTTTTTGAAGAAAATCAAATCTAAAGTTTGTAAACTTTGTTAAATGTTTGGGTGAACTTTAATTCGGAATAAGTCAAGTATTTCCGAAAGGTTGTTTTGATTTGTAAAGTATTAGCTCCGAAGTAATATAATATATGTACTATAATAACGGTACAATGTCAAGTATATAGCGCATTTCATTCCCGAGATGTTCTGCGGACATGTAGACATACTTGGTTTAAACAGAAAAAACATTTAAATTACCTCGGCAGACAAAAGAAAGATTGTGTTTGACTATTAAGTGATATCCTTATACAGACCACAGACCACATTGTTGAACATGTACCATCATTCTCATATATGTAGAAATGAAGGCTACAGATGAGATTTTCTAGAAATATTCTCATCATACTTTTAAATTTTGTTTCTTAAGTTAATTTTCATAGCATTGCTTCAAAAATGAAGGATTAACCAATCTCATATACCTGTTGTATACCTATACTCAATATTTTACAAATTTATTTATTCTGCGATTTTATCTTTTCCATCATTGCTACCCATAAGACCAATATGAAAAATGTGCACTAACGCTCAGCAAAAGAATATAGAACGGCATGCATATTCATCAAACTCAATTTCGCTTATTGATAAGTTAAGGTGTATGCACGAGTCTGCAGATAATTTTGTTCTCGATATATAGTATGGACAGAGAGTGGCGAAAATTCCAGCTCCGTTGCTAACAGTCAGGTAACGAATAACGACCACAATTACATTAATAACCTAACTGCTTTTCTAAGAATACGCAAGTAATTTAAGGAGGCGTATCAATATCATAAGGGCATTAAATTGGAAACGGTGAGGTAATTATTGAGTTAAGTGTTTGCTTCCTTCAACAATGGACTCGATTTGCAAGAATAACGTCATAAAACAAAACAACAATATTTACTAATGATGTGACCATTTAGCCGCCGTCGCTTCCTGAATAAATTGTGATTGTAAAACGTATTTATTTCTATTTCTTGGACGATTTATTTATTTATTATGTATATTATTCTCACGTGTAGTAAACTAGATATAAAGAATAATTTGTTTACTTAAAATTTATTTCTGATAAAATACAACAACTTTAATATTCTGTATAAAGTTGTATGGTCTATTTTATCACTCTCACATTTTATAATATTCCCCTGTCTCATCGACTGTACTGTTATATTATAGTTGTCAAGGTTAAAAATGCGCTTTGCGTTGTTTATTAATTAGTATAGAAACGAAACAAGGAAATAACGCGTGGGTTACTTGAAATAACTTGAAGTTTAATTACTGATGGGTGCCTAGTACATTTTTTTATTAGAACTAACTAGTGAATTCACATAAATAATATATACACTATATTTTTTACTGCAATATACCAGCGAATGAGAATAAGAAATGAATCCGCAGCAATAGAACATGATCAAACTGCACACTGCGCAGAACCTGCGTATATTTATGAGCAAACTCCATCTTGTCAAAATGATTGATGTATTGGATAAACTTACTTTCTAAAGACAGTTTATTACTACAGGGTTACTTGAAAGATAGCCACTGCACTTGCTAAGATAGAGATGTTGCTGTGTTACAGGATGGTGTAGTATTTAAATCCTAATAATATTACAAATGCGAAAGTGCCTTTGTTTGTTTGTTTTTCTTTCCCGCGTAAATTACTTAACTAAATGTACTGAAATTTTACAGGGACATTGTTATGGTCCCTTGGATGAATATAGGCCTATTCTTATTTCGAAAATCCTTCTAGAATACGCCCCACTGGTCCGCAAATTACCGAAAAATATCTTCTTGGTCTCTAAAGTTGTGTAATATTAATTGAATGAGCCTGTCAAATGTAATTAAATATTTTGTTAAATCTATAGTCAATGATCCGAACTAAACTGAACCGTGGAAGACGGGGTGGTTCCCCTTAGATAATATTCTGAAAGAAATGTCCCGATGACTGATGGCAAGCAGAATCATCAGTGTTTTAGCAAAACTTTAGTGCTAAGGGAGAATGGTAAATTTGCTGTAGTGTAGTTGGTTCAAGTTTATAATAAGTAGATGAACAATAAAGAAGATATACGTGGTTTACAGAGATTGAGGATGGACGGCAAGTCTATGTGAGTGAAGCACCTAGGGAAGGTCGTCCAGCAATGCTCTCGGGGCGTCTTAGGTTATATTTATAGTGAGTAAGATGTCTAAAGAGAAATCACAATTTTTCAGTTTTAGATTTCAGTGATTATGTAAGTACTAATCCACCTTATAAAATGTCATATAAAACGTAAGAAGGTTAGAATTTGACTCTAAGGACTGCGGTTGAAGCAGTAGACAAGAACTATGCGAGATGAAATTACGCTGGAATGTACTTGGAATGAACTAATTTACCAATTCCAGCTCTAAATTTTCGAAAATGATAAAAAACCATTACTGTTAACTTAAAGACTAAAATACATCCTATTTAGTCTATTGACAGAATTAGGCTTCTCTGATATGTGATATATATATATATTTTCTTGATCGGGAAACAAAGCAAAACTAAGAACGACAAAATATATACTAATTATTTAGATGTATTTTCTTTATCGTGGAACAAGAAATACTCAAAATTAGCGTCGAAAATACAATTCACTCAAATCAGCAGTGGTCTTAAACGTGCACTAAATTGCATGCAAAGCAGTGCAGATACAAGAGACAATTTAGTCTAACTTTTCCTATAAATTGTAAGACTTATGAAATCTATCTATGTCGTCAAATTCAACATTGGCATTAGAAATATAATTAACTCGAACCAGAAGTGCTCACTCAGGTGCAACATATACGAAATTACGTGCAAGGCCGCGGGTAACTGCTAGAAATAAATAAATGTCAATTTCTTTGTTTGCAGTGCATCGTCATTACAGGAAACCCGACCTCGTTCGCATAACAGCAGGTTTTAGGCATAGATTACAATAAGACCAATAGATAGGACATCGGGTGCTCGCAGGTGAAGCCACTGCGGAGCGGCTAATACTCAACAATATGGCGGCGCGGGCGTGAGTCACCCTACTGAGGAGCGTCGCCTTGCTCCCCCGCTCTTCACTTCGCCCATGTCGAGCTTACTGTAGTCACCTGCTATACACTCCGCTTACTGCCGCGTGTGCTTCCGACGTGTTGCTAAACATCTTGTTTTTTACTCTTGTTTATGTTGTGGATGGTGTCTTCACAAACACACAATGCCTATGTCATGTGTTGCTTTTGGATGCTTCAATAAAAAGGAAAAATTAAACTTTCAACCTGAAGATTGTTCCTTCTTAGGATCAATTTCTCAGAATTCAGACTGTTTGATAAAGCGTCAATAAACGAAGGTCAATAAAATAACATTTATAATGTATGACTTAAAACTTCCTCCTCTTCTCAACTGAGTATTACAGATTAATTACAATTAATTAACTGACTTGTAAAGTTGAAACTATATTTTATTGTACATTTAAGTAATTTTCCATACTTTATTATAATTAATCTATAAATCTTACTTATTGCCTTACTAATTGTATAATAAATGTTTACAGACTTAACACAATATTTTATTAAACCGTTATACACTTTGTTACAATATGTAAACATAAACTTTAGATATTGTATTTTGGGATATTTTGAGCTGAAGGATTTATAAGGTTTAAAGTCATGTTTCCCTCATCTAATAATTTAACCGCATATACAAACTTTGCTCATATTATTGTATATATGCAAAAAATAAATAGCAAATAAACTCTTAGTTATACTTGTTTAGAGTATTGACTCAGATTGAATTCCTTCCTTAATTGCATAACTTATGTGATTTTATTTGAAGTAATTACTGTAAACAAGTACAAATAAAGCGTGTCCTACTCACTTTTTATAATATGCTATAATGTACGATACGAGGAAACAGATGGCCCGGCACGGACCGCACGGAGCGTTGAGCTCCAAGCGGTCGCGGCACTCGTAAACTAACGTCTCACAAACAATAACTTTCTGGCCAAACCATAAGAGCTAATTAAAAAATAAAATATGTTCTGAAAACTTCAACTATTCAACAACATTTTCCACCGTTTTTAAACTTACCTGACCAAAAAACGGCAAAAGTAGCAGCCGACTAACTTTTTTATGTCAAGTTTTAAAATGTAAACATAATTCTCGACTTTATTTAATTATCTAAATTGCAAAACTAATTTTTTTTGAACATTTGAATGATACCACAGGCATTCATAGCTTATTGACTTCACTCATACAAAGTTTCAAAGTATTTTCTTTATTCTAAGTAGGGTAGATTACGAGTTGATTGAAACGGGAGAACTGAATTTTTACACTAATCGGAGCGTAGTTTTGAGTTTCTATCCCATGACAACATGGCGGACCTGGCTTCACCTGCCCCAATGTTGGCAAGATAGGCATAGCCCATCTATTTGGTCTTATTGTAATCTATGGTTTTAGGACACCTGCAACAACCATAACAACCATATGTCAGATGTATCAGTGAATATTTTGCTTAACCAGCAATCCGATCTCCCTAGTACAGCGCTGCGTGAGGCGTGTTTGATAGCATGAAACCTTTTCTCTTATACACCTATGTGCTTCAAATATTCCCAAATTTTCCTTCTATTTGAAACGTTTCTGCAAAGGAATACGTTTTGTTTTGTTATACTCTTAGTTTAATTTAAATAGTGCCTATACCCTATATATTATACATCGGTATTTGTATAGTATAACTTTAGTTTTGTTACAATTTTAATATACTATAAAGTATTACTATTTATTTAATGTTTTTCAAGCGACATTTTTTTAATGTCAATAGTTTTTAATGTCAAACATCGGATATTTAAAGTGTGATTTACAGAGTCCTCCTAAAGGTCAACGGAGGTTTTCAGAACGGGTACAAGAATTGCATACTGATGTTTTTATTTGATTTCAATATACATCCCATTTAGATCCCTTACCAAATTCCCATAATAATAATGAGCATGAATTGATTTAATGATTTTATGTTAGTAAAAAAAATCCATAACCCACACTAAAAAACGCGCATTTGTGATAATGTACCCAACTTTCAAGAATAAAAGTATACCTTATTAAAGAACACGATATTTGTTTAACAATAAATCACAACATTGGAATGGACAATTCTCATATAACCACAAACACATTTATCATGTGAACACATTACTTTATTTCCTATATAATTTTGTAGGTGTAATATTATTATTAAAATACATTTTTAATTTAAAGTTTAATTTATGCAGCGGTTAGGAGATTTAGAAACCAATCTACCAATTTACCACGGCATATGCTTTACCGTAGTTGCTGTACGTAATTTTGCTACTTACAGTGAGTAAATAAATAATGAATGAGCGATAGTAAGAGAGTTTGTGAGGCCAGATATTGCGGCAGGGCTGTAGCAGTTGTTTTTGTTTCGAATAATTGATTTCATTACAGATTGCGTATTTTAAAATAAACATAACATAACTGCGGGATATATATATATATATATATATATATATATACATCGTTAATAACCATTAATTTACTAGTATAATCCAATAATTACCCAAATAGGGACCGTTTGTTTAGTTTTTTGTAACTATTTTTAATTTGAGAACGGCCGGATACAATAATTTGAAATTTTGTATGTACCCTAATAATCTAAACGCTAAATTACAGATATAAATTAATTTTTTAAAGCTTTATTTTCAAAATGGGGGCTTTAAAGGTGATTACCTTAAAAACTACATATGATATCAACGTTACAATGATTACATTTTAGCCAAGACAAATTTAAAATCCGATGATACCAAGTTTAAGAAAATGACTTAATACATAAGGGAGATAATGTGTTTTTAAAACATAAACAAAATATACCATAATGTGACAGACAGCACAACAGCCATGTTGAGCCACAACAATCTACCGCTTTAATTTTAGTTGTCCTAATCGGCTTATTATAACGTTACATTGTAGAACTGTGGTAATTAGAGTGTTGGTTGCTTAGGATACTGCAGCCGTAATTATAAATTGTTTTATTTTTTAACTTTTCTGATAACTCTTCAATAGGTTTTCAGAAAGTTTATTAATCCGTTATAATTGTTTTATTTTATACATTCTTTAAATGCTATAGATTGTACAGAGTTCATTTTTATACATTATTTCTATTGGATGAACTATTTAGTAAAATAACTTTTACTTAAACATTTGTTCCAACAATTTTGTAATATGTATTATTAACTGTAGGTTTTTTTTTAAGAATTTAGTAAAATTTTTGCTATTTTCTATTGCGTTTTTGAAAATGGGCTTAAAATTTCGTTAAATGTTATTAATTTTTTATTATTTTATTTTAATACAAAATGAACACATTTTATTCAATTTTTGAAGGTGTAATTTTTTACTTCAGCAATAAATTTTTAGGTTGTATATTTGTTGTAAAACTGTTTGTTTGGTATGACGATTATAGGATAAGTTTTTCGTACATTATATATAATGTATGCCTACTTAAATATAAAAATATTATATGGCTCTATCATAATACGTTATAAATGCTTTTACTATGTCTACAAATTTCAATTTTGAAAATGTCTTGCAAGCCATTGGGTAAAGTCGGTATGTCAATCACCTTCTTAGTAGTATGGTTATCAATTTGTGGACAGACGTAGTGTTTTCCATGAGTAAATAAATAGGCGTTCAGGAATTTGTTATCGCCCTAATTAAACTGTAGCATGCGGGTTGACCCACTACAGTTATCAAACATTGCGGTGTACTCACCTCGGTGTGTGTTAAGAGTTTACAAACTTTACCGTTGTTCTCCGAAACTAAACACAGGCACTCTAGTTTAGAGTAGTTGTATTGCAGTTATGAAACCACTCCCAATTGTTTATACTGCATCCTGGTATGGTAACAATTGCTTTATAGCGAACTGGTATAAACATTCAAGCCTTTTTGTAATACATATCTTTAAATATCTTCCACTTTCTGTTATACTATCAACTAATACTTATTATTAGAAAAAGTAATATTGGTACCAAAAATATAATGTACGATTAGTAAAAGAATAACAGTTCTTACTAAGTTCATCCGATTCAGATTCTTTTAAAAAACGTGTACTTGATTTAGTTATAATTAGTCCTAAATTAGTTTGTAACATAATCACATAATATACTTTTTCAATTATATACTTCAATAACTTTAAACAGCCACCACCTTGAACCTGAAAATTTATCAGAAAGTAAGTAGGCATTGAAATTGTTTGAAATTATTTAACAATTCTATGGAGTGTTAATTTTGATTTATTTTGTGAAATACTCGAGATCAAAACTTTGCCCAAATGCGAATTATCGCCATATTCAAACGTTTCATTGGTCAAGTCTGGCTAAGAAACTCATCCAAACTATATAAAAATACTACCTCCGTACTAAGTTTAAGTTAGAAACATAAAATTTGGCATTTAGTTTTACATTAAATGTTGTAAAGACATAGTATGATAACGGTAAATATCAATATCCATCTGTTTTGGCGGAGCATTAGGGAAGTACCTACACGATATCTCAGGAATGAATATGCTATGGACATGAAAACTGACATATAATTCCACTCCCAAATTGGCAAAATAGAGTTTGATGTCTATGTATGTAACTGTAAAAGATGTGTATAGGCGTTAGCGAATTGGCGCGTTAGTAGACAGGAGCAGATTAATTTTTAATTCAATTTACCAAATAGTCGTTAATGGTCAAATCTCTTTAAGGACATTTTCTGCCCCTATCTACTAATATCGTACACACCAAATTTTGAGCAGGGACCATATTTTTGGTTGACCAAACATTCTCGTAATGTAATTCACCTTATGAACTCATGCATTCCTCTAATCAAAAAGTGATGAATGAGACATTGGTAGATAAGAGTAGAGTATATTTATCCACAAAGGTCCTTCTTAACTAGCACAAATAAAAACAATATTTGGTCGAAACGGTTATAATAATTATTACAGCAAAGTTGTATAGTCCCTAAAACCTTGTACGCCCGCCGACAGAAAACAACTTGATAAAAAAAAATACGTTAGTACAAACATACTAAATAACCAGAGAATTACAGTATTTTACCAGGTGAAGCTAGGGCTAAGAAGGCCTCTCTAACACAATCTGGGACCAACGGCTTAAAGGTGACTTCCGAACCAACACCAATGGCCGGCCAGGCGGTCTGCTTGCAAGGACATTATCGCTCAGCGGTCACCCATCCAAGCAGCAGCCATGCTCGACGTAGCGTGATCGCTTATCTAATGATAACCTTTGTATCCACTACACGACATAATACAACATAATAGTTGTTTTGTGCTATAATATACATGATAAATGACATATAACCATTTTTTTCGAAATTTGGAATAACTGTCACCTTGATACTTTCAATAGGTCACCACTTACTAAAGAATTAATCAAAACTATATACAATTACTGGCTGTGTTTAACTTTGTCTGAATATTAAAAAAATTACTACAGTCATCGTGTTATAACAAAAAGTCCGCGTTATATTGCATAAGCACACGCGCGTGCGCCTACATGCACGCACACACACACACACACACACACACACACACACACACACACACACACACACACACACACACATGGAGAGAGAGAGAGAGAGAGAGAGAGAGAGAGAGAGAGAGAGAGAGAGAGAGAGAGAGAGAGATCCATTATATGGGTATATCATAGCATGGATCTAAACAAAAATAACATGTTTTGCAAAAGGTAAAGAATAAAAAAATCAAACAATTACACATGTTGCAACAGCAGAAAGAAGTTTATATTGTTGACTATGAATTATGTTTGTTACGTATTTTAGTATGCATTATGTGATTAGGTAAATGGATTATATTACTGCTTTGCTATAGACTATTTCATACCTGCTAAAAAGTGTTTGTTTGTATAAACAGTTTGGATGCTATTTTGTTTAAGATGTATTAACTTACCTCGGCATGTTGTACATCACATACACAGAACCCTCAAGTCACAAACGATACAATTTACCGTAGTTGGCACACCATGAAGCCTCTGACCATGCTAACTTTAAACGTGTATTTTTGGCAATGTAAAATTTGACGTGAAAGAAATTTATCAAAGGGTCTTTTTATCTGCCTATTCCCTAATGTATCGCAGTCCGTTTTAACGAACACAGGGAGAGAGAGACAGAGCGAAAGGGGGGGGTTGAAAGAGGGTGTGAACTGTGTTAAATTGTGGTAAGAACATTCTACAATTATGTTATGGGAATGCATAGGCCTCATTCATGAGAAATTTCGGATGGATACGACTATGGGAATGGTTCGAACAAAACTCAATGAAATATACACGAATATGGTAAAGTAGGAATAATATTGTGAACATACAAATGTTAGGGAGTAGCCTCAAATAGGTATTGCAAAAAGATAAAAAATTAAATAAGTCGTTGAAAAGGAGATTTTAATTTTTAAAGATTTTATGGAGTGATGTCAATTGTGGATTAAAAGATATTCAAGAAGGATTGAACTGAAGTGTGAAGATCCGCGGAGAAACAAAGATGAAAGGTGGTGGAATGCATTCAGTACATAAAACCTTTTTTAATCGAATAGGACTAGCAAAATGTAATATAGAATTAAATTATATGGAAAGGAGACTTTTTTACGGGTCAGAATAGTAAGAAAATGTCCTCAAATTGTCTTATAATCAACATTTAGCAAAAAGTAAAAAGTATTATTTAAAGAGGGACTGTTTAAACTGAATAAAAAAAGGTATGGATTATGAACGACAGAGTTAAGACATCACAATGTGGTAAGATTAGGATTTGATTATCAATTAATAAACAGAAGTTATCCAAGATAATGGAAAGTTGGTTAGAACAATTGAAAGAAAATGGTCTGAAACAGGCCTTATAAAAATGAATAAGTAAGCAGAGAAAAGTGTAATACGGTGGTAAGAATTACTGCCGGCCACACAGGTAGGTGGGAGTGAACACAGCATTAGATACTAGCGCCTAGCATGGGATACTAATTGGAATGGTCGAAACAAAACATAAAAGATATTCAAGGTAAAGGGCATAGGTATGTAAAATCTTTTTGCAATGAACTGGTGCTAATAGATGTTTCAAAATTAATTGTGAATTGTTGGCAGTAAAAAATATACAAATTAAAATATCAGAGGATTAATACAGAAGAGCGTTCGATTTGATGAATAATTAAAAGGAAGTATGACGTATTTAAACCAAACAAGTTGTCTTAGGATTGTTAGAGGAAGTAGTTTAAGATCTTTGAATATAAGAAAAACATGGAAAATAATCTGAAACATACTCATCGAAAGTTATGAGAAATCTGATTGGCGGTTGAAAATAAAGGTTAACTGAAAGTAGAGACAATTCAGATATAGTTATTTGGAGATAAAAGAAGATAAAGGTGACATTGAACTTGATATTCATTAGATTTTGAAAAAGTTTTGATAAGATAATGATTTATATATTTTAGGATAAGTAGTTAAATGAAAAACTTGGATGTATCCCTGTTCGGTACGTTCACAAAAACTTATATAAAACTTATAAAATTGAAGTTTTAATTGAAATACCGATAATTCTATTATTAAGAATATGTATTAAGAATAATACATACAAAATAAGATGACAAAAGTAACTTTGAATGTAGTAATAACAATACTAAGTAGAGTGAAAGAAAAGTAATGTACCAATTATTGGGATATGGGACACAGCCAAAAAACGGCCTGATTAAAGTCATATTATGGTAGATAGATTTATGAATAAATAGATAAATGACCGATCAGTAAAGTAAGTTTCAACATGGATGAGTTGTCTGGTTACTGAAAAATGCAAAAGGAAGGAATTCCTTTGTAAGAGGATTGTACGATAGGCTTTTGAAGATTAAATTGGGTTTCAATCCATGTAAGGATCCTCTGCCAGAGTACTAGACGTAGATTGTTGGCGCGATCCAATCTGAAGTACAAAATATTTTATTAACATTAATACAAATTATAACATATTGAAATACTATTAAATAAATTTAGCCAAGTCATGGTGCTTTATAATCGAATCAGTATCCTATCCTGTTATTCTTGTCCTCAAGTTATTTGTAGTTGAGGCAATATAATCTGCAGGTTATTTTTTACATTGATGTGGTAAATCACATATTTAGAACCACATATTTAGATTCACAAGACAAGTTGCCAATGATAGGATATGGCTTACTTGATTTGCTAATAGATCAAGCCATATGAAGTACAAAGAAAATGAAAAAAAAACACAGGGAAAATACATGCTTCCCAGGGACACAAAACAGGATACACACAAACAAAAAAACAATATTAAAAAAAAGAGAATAATAGAATCTAAGATTATACTCTATTATTCATATGTACTTATATGAATCATAGAGTTTCATTGTAGAAACTAAATGATCCATGTCGAGTTGTTACTAATAGGATTATCTATCTTGGTGTTAACTAAATATTAAACACCAGTAATGTTTTTCAGGCTAGACAAACACCATCACCATTAAATATTTTACGTTCCAGGTTCTCCTTTTGATATGATAGCTTGTTTGATCCTTTATTTTTGTGTCTTTGAAAAATTTGGTAATATTTTACAAACCAAAATTATGGCTTTGTTACATGGATGTGATCTTTTGTATCGGATTTGTATTAGTGTTTGTCACAGGTAATTTAGGTGTGACCAATAAACCATTAAGAATTGGAGGTCTTTTAAAGATTACTCTAGGAGTTGTTTTGAACTTTTGTGAGGCTCCGAATGGTATTGAACTAATGTTTTTGGATTTTGGGTCACGGTTTTTAAATTTAGAATTTATTGGTTTTTTTTAGATTAAGTTTGTTTTTGAGTAATTTCCTTGGGTAACCTCTTCATAAGAATTCATTCATTACATAATTAATGTATTTGGTATATTCCTCTTGATATGTACTGGATTAGATTCTCTTTATACACAAAAATAGAACACGATGAAGGAATTGAAGCTGTGTCATAACTATCTTAATCAAAGACGATATAGTAAACGTGACTAGAGAAAACAGGTTGCACGGTCAAATGAGTGGGGTCAATAGAAAAAGTGTTACAAACAGTCGATGGACATAAAGAATAAAAGGTAGCAGCCAGTGGATCAGAGATAGGTAATCACTGTTACAAATCATTATACTAAAGAGGTAAAGAAAGTAGCTAAACAGTCAGTAGGTTATCAAAGTGACTTACCTAGAGAATCTAGATCTTACAATCTAGGGGTTTGAGGATGAGGTTGTCAGGCACACTGTTAATATGAACAAACATTAAACTCTCCTTGTGCAGTTTTGTCAGTTGCAGAAATCAGTGTATTAAACTCACCTATTAATACCTTTATTATAATTTAAATCTTTGAAGTCTAGTCCAGACCACGCTAATTTTAGTTGTTAATTTAAAATCAGTTTAGTCAAATTTTGGCCACCCAAAATATCTTGCTAATAACAATTCCTCACAATTCAGGTCGACCCATATTGCAAAATTCTTGTCTGACTGAAGATATCTTGCTCTCTTCACGTCATATTTCTTCGAGAAATCCTAGAACTTTCTAGTGTACAGACAAAACTAACTGTTACGAATATATTCCATCATACCAATACCCTAACATAGAATCAAAATGTCCATTAGTTTCCAATTACACATAATTTCGCCATGTACGAAACTAAATATTAAACACCAGTAATGATTGTTCAGGCTAGACAAACACCATCAGCATTAAATATTTTCCATCCCCACAATTAGATTGATAAAGTGAATTATAGTTTCTATGATTCTAAAAGAAGATTGTGATGGCTTGTAAAGTTTCCAAGTAAAATTATAGCCTATAAATTTACTTCAGAGTTATATAGTTAGTCCTATAATAGATATTATACATTATTATTTCCAGCCTATTTAATAACGTCCTCTCTTGTGCAATATGTTGCTATGAATAAACCAGCGTGCAGTGTAGTAGCTAACGTAATACTTAAAATACTATAATAGATCTTGCTTATCTCAGGAAACGTACAAGAGCAAGAATGGCGTTAGCAAGGGTAGTGTTTGTGACATACTGATCTTATTTGTCGTTACAGGAGGCAATGCAGTTCCAGTCCACCTGAGATCCTTTAATAGATCGAGCAACTAGCTGCATGTTTCCTATTATAAACTAACGCAGTGAACAAGGGGGTTCATACTCTGACTCAGCTTTATTGACAAGTACAATTCGTCTTATGATGGGCTGGTGTAGTGATGTAAAATGTGTTACATTACGTATTCATGGTAATATGAAATTAATTTGATTGTTGTACTTATATACAAAAAGTAAGATGTATTAAAATACAGATAACAAAAAGTTAAAATTAAACAAACATTTCTTACCTGGAAATGTACGTGTATACAATACTGTACCATAATAAAATTTTGTGCAATAATTAAAAAAATAAATATTGTTGGTTACTGTGTAAGGTAAATTAAACATCGTGTAAAAATTCTTCTCCTTTAACATTGTTAGTCAATACTTATTTTAATATAAAAATTTCCCTCCCTCTGGTTATCACCAAATTATTAATTCCAAATCAATATAAATTTAATACATGTATTTAATCAAGTATTTTCTCACTACATTCGTTAAAGTTGTCAAATCCTTTTAATTTATAAATTGTTTTCACGGGACAATCTATTTATGCACTGTAATTAGGTAAAAGTTCATTTTAATGAATATTTCAAAATTCGAAATATATTTCTCTTGACAACGTTGTGACCATTAAGAAAAAAGAAATTGATTCACGAGTGCCATTTCCTACCCGAATTGTTTAACTAATTAATTATATTACAATTTCTAAAGCATCAAATAGACAATGTCAACTAACTTTTAGTACTCTTTCCAGTAAATTATTCTGAACCTTTACTTAATTAAACCTTTATCCTAATATACAGTGCCACAGTAGTGTTTTGGCATTCCTCTATTAAAGAATCATGCCTCTCCTGTGGTATAGAAGACACCATTGGAGAGACAGGTTTCGTATTTGACAACATCCACCATTTTGAAATATAAATAGAAGAATATTTTGTTGTTTGATAAATTTCTCCTCCTGTTGTGGTCGTAATTAATGGATGTAATATCCCTAGGATCCAACGCACAACACGTTTTGCAAGAAACGCATGGGCGATGAAGTGAGAAGAAACAGATCTTTATTTTTGTTCGAAAATGACTGCTATAACACATTACGAGTTACACAACAAATTGCATTCAATCAATCCAATAATATAAAACATAGCGCTTGCTGTCCTTAAGAGTTGTTGACAAAAACGTAAATACAAACTATCGGTGAAGAAACTTTACCACGATTCAGTATTGTTCTGTTTAATATATTTGAAGTGCTTTTAAAATATTGTATTCTTCTGAAGATGTGTATATATTGTTAAAAAAACTTCATTTAAGGTGTAATATTGACGATATGTGTTTGAAAGAATAACACGATTTGGACATCGTTTTATGGAACACTACGAATAAAAAGGATTGGAATTTAACCTCTTTTTTTAGATGTCAATACAATTGTAGATAAGTTTACATAAGGTAGATCAATATGGTGATGAATTCAAGTTAAAATTTGAAATTAGAGTAAGCTGCTGTCATAAAATTCAGTTTCCTATTTAGCTGAGACGTTGTTTCAGATATTGAATATGATAAAATATATGCCGATTGAATTGGTTTTCAATCACTTACCTTTTCCGGTGTATAAATTATGTTTTGTATAGTGCGTCTATGTTATATAATCTGTTTTTCCGTTCTGATAGCTTAAACTTATATCTTTTGAAAAAAAAAGAATATAAATCTATCCTTAAAACTTTGCGTTCCAGTTTTGTATCAATGCAAAATATCGAAATCCTGCTATGATTTAAAATACTGTTTTAACATTAACGTCATTGTTAGTAAATTTTCACTATTTTTGAACATAATTTAAGGGTAAAGTTGTTTTTATAAGTGTGCTACAGAATGTGATTGTGTATAACATTTTATAATGGATGTAAATTACTAACATACCAGAAAATACAATTTAAATACTCATTGTGTGAATCCTTAATGTCAACGATTTACTTAATTTATTTGATTTGAAACAATTATTATTTTCACTGAAGTGAATATTTAAAGTAGTAGCCTAGTATATTAAAAACATAATGTGAGATTTGTGAATCGGAAAATTCATAATGGAATAGATGAATTAGAAAATCATTTATACAAAGTGTAGACTATATAGCACTTAATCACTGGAGCAATATTGTTTATTACTCACCCTTTAATTTTTCCTAGGATGAAAACATTTACTCCAGAATTAGTATAAGTATGTCCTTTGTATTGCAGTACGTTTACGAGGGAAAATAAGTCCATCAACAAAGTTGAAGTATTCTCACGGCAGCGAAAAATTTTAATCAAATAAAGTCAATTAGAGACTTAACCCTGGTGTAAAACGCTGCGGATATTATCAGATTGCACATCGAATAAGTTTATTGACTATGAGTACGGGACATTGTTGTCTACCATTGCTCGTCAACTTTATATTACGCAAATTTGAATTCCAACAAAACGTATTTAAATTCCTTAGTTGTTTCGTTCAATAGACAACGTTTAATTTATTTTGTGTTCTGTTGATATGGACCTTAAAAGGTTTAAAGGGTGAATGATAAAAGGGTATAATTAATTACTTTCTTAAAAATCGCGATATTTTATCATCGTATAAAATAATATATATGTCTTTAATGCACCTTTAATGTTGCAAGTATATAGTACTATTATCCAACCTGATATCTTTCTTAAACCAATGAATTCTTATTACGGTGTATTATACATTTAAATATATTGTAGCTATTTACGTATAGCATGTTGCAAAGCAGATACTAACATTATTCAAAACTATAAACTCACTAATATTTTTCTAAATTTTCAGTTTTGTGGTAATTATTTGTGTTTGCTTTGTGTGGGTGTGTATAGATTGTGTAGTTAGTTTTTAATAAGTTTACTTTCCAATTATGAAGTTATTAGGTATAGACTTCATAATAAATTTACTGTGAACAGAAAACAAGCAGAAATCTCTCCACTGGGAAGTAAGCCATTTAAATTATGAATTTGAAGCAGTTGGTAACTAGACCTAAGTAAATACGGCTAAAAATACAAGCAATGGATATTTACATTATATAGACTAGCAAAAGTAATTAGGCCAGCTATTATATACAATATCCAGTAACTATGTACAATACGTAATGATTATTGTCAAAGTGATTGATAATGGGCTGGTTATCACTCTATCCAGATAATATACGTATTATCTTATAGAAGTCGGTTACAGTTAATACTCATACTTTTATAAAACTTGATTTAACCACTATGTAACAATACAGATTTCTAAAAGTCTGGACACCTCCCGTTAATACTGTAAAATCTCACCCACCAAAAATTTAAGTCTGCACACCTTTATGTTATATTACGTACTAATTTTTGGGAATAATTATTAATTCTTTAATACTCCAAAAATAAAGGATATTGGGGGTCTTTATTAACCCTCTAAGATTAAATTACTATTCTAATAACCTAACCTAACGTAGCATAGCCTAACCAACGCAACCTAATGAAACCTAATCTAACCTAACTTATTGATTTACTTTAGTCAAATCGTGTTAGCTATTATGTGTAATGACACTAGTTAGTGATTAATTTATCACTTTTACAACTGGATTGGATAATTATGCATAATACTCATATAATAACTGCTTAATGACAACGACTGTAACATATACATAAGTTGTAGCTTCAGGAAGTGGCATGGTTTAAATGATTATTACCAAACACTAAAATTTGTAGTAAAATATCAATTATGAAAATCAAATTGTTTTCATAACACTATTTTTACAGAATTGATTGTTTCTAAATTCGTATGGTTATTTAAACAAATGGTTCTGGTTCGTCTAATTAAACCTGCTAACACACAATAACAAACATAATCTATGACTGTTGTTTTGTACGCATTATTATTGCACGTACGTATTTTAGAACAGTATTTAATGTTATCTGTAACTATTTTCCTTTTTAATACATTAAAAATGAGAATTCACTAAGCGTTGTTTAAAATATTAGCTGCTCTAAAAGGTTATACCCAAGAGTTATACCCCTTTTCGATACTAAATTTTTGGTAAATATTATTTAAGAATCCTCATATTCGTGGACCGTAGCCTTAACAAGATCATAAGAACTTATAGTAACTTAAAAAGTATGTTTTTTTATTGTGTTGCTACGAATGTGTATTACCTTTTGTATGAGTATATCCTTTTCTGGAAGTCTTGGTTGAATATAAGCAGTTCCTATATAAACTGGCAATACAATTTGTCGATATTTACTTTATTTATGCTGATATTTATTTACTTAGAAACAGATCTTGTTTAAAGAGAAAATATCTATCTACTCAGTCTTACAAGCAAAATTTCTCTTTTATTTTTAATGAAAATAATATTTAAACTCCTATGCTTACGTGCTGTACTGTACTGTCGTTTTAAAGCCACATATGCATTCTATTCAACATGAGTCGTTTTATTGTTCATTCAGACTAACGATGTTATAGAGATAAATTAAAGTTTTCGAATATAACACTTTATCAGAATATAACGCAGAGAAAAGTTCATAAAAATTAAAAAACGTAAATACCGTGCGGTTTTATTTATTTGTATTCTTCACGTATAAAAATAGAGTTTAAATTTCAAATTTAGAAATAATTAGATAAGTTTTAAAGAGAGAAAAATAGTTTTACTTTATTGTTTAAGATAAAATAATGGAGACCAAACAAATTGTTGACTCCGAAGCAAGGAAACAAAAGAGGTGTTTTCTCAGATTTCAATTAATGCTAAACAAACGTACCTTTGATTTTTACAGCAGTGTTTATTTATGTACCTGTTAAGAAGTTATAGAAGTAAAATGTTTGTAGACCTGCTTGCATATACGATTATTATAGAAACAGACAGAAAATAAGTCCCAGATCATACAGTATAAACTAACCGTGTGTCTAGTATCAACAGTACAATTATTGCGTTTACCCGAGAGTAAATTAATTATTTTTATTAATATTCATTCAGTTATTATTTCGTTAAGCAGCTTTAAATGTTGAGCTGACGATAACAAAATATTTGAAGTAAATAAAATATAGGAATTTCCACATTTATATTTGTCTAAAGGCATGGCTTCGGGTAAAATTGGAAACTTTAAGGATAAAAATGTATTTGGATATTCATAAAGTATACACATATGTCAGATTTTATAAAAAGCGGCCACTTGGTGCAGTAACGTCGCATATTTACACCGTGCTTCTTGCACACACCCTCAGATTGTATGCGCGAGTGTGGACAGAGGAACATGTTGTAGGACATGACACTCTTACTCTTGTCTTTCTGTTATCATATTTAAATGTATTGGCATAAAATATATTTTATATTCATCCTCTTTATATATGTAAATATATATGTACATATGTATACATTATGTATATACATTCATGTTTAACATAAAATTTTGAATTATATCTCCTTATAAACTCTTTAAAATAATACAATTACTAAAATTACCCTTATGCTGTTTAGAATTTCTTAAAAGGTAAGCTAAAATACCTTACTTTTGGAGGGTATTTATATCTGTACAGAATTTTGTTAATTCCTTTATAGTGTTGCAAGATGTAATGCAGATCGATGTAATGGTTGATTTTTTTAATTGGAATCAAACCAAAACTATCTATTTTGGACTACTCTAAACACAATTAATTACGAACATTCTTTTTATATGTATAAGGGAGAAAATAAAAAGCCAAAAAAGTTGTTTCATTCAATTTAGCTAAACTTTTATCTTAAGAGGAGTTTCCTTATACCTATTGAAGAATTACAGTATTGCAAAATTTCTCCGAGTTTTTCGCCATAGATTGCATTCAGTAAGACTTTCAAACTATGTCATTTATATTAATCGAATTTTTGTTGAATTCTTATTCTATTAATTAAGTTTTCGTTCTGTAAAGAGGGTTCTAATTACAATTTAGGTTATGGACAAGAGAGACAACTGCAATGAGATTTTTACATAACGTGACACTGTCTGTTTATTTATCATAGATAACTTTTGTTGACATAAGATCCATATCATATTTTTGGCAATTTATATCTCAAAAACAATTTGGTTACATAATAAAGTAAAGTTTTTCTTTTTAAAAACAGTTATTATTGGTATAGGCATCATTTTAAAATAACTCCCATACAGCTTATAACTGTATTAAATTTTAAAATGTTTAAAGCTAAGCTTAAGTGATATATAGTTTGAGAGCTTTTATCTCAGTACAGAAGACCAGAGTGATCTTTCTATTATTGCTGATTTTGTTTAATTATTGCAACCTTTAATTTTATCAGATAAATATCGTATTTCCATTATACAAAATCCAAGAAGCCACCTGATACCTAGACAATTCCTTTGTTGAAGTCTGATCTGTAGTTTGCCACCAGCATGAGTGTCAGTCGCCAAGGAATGTGTGATATTGGCATTCCTTCCGAACAAAACTTGTGCTAACCGAAGACGCTGAGACTTTGTAGGAGCTTCTGTTTGCGCAGTAGTTATAGTGACTGACTTATACACGTATTACACTTTAATACGGTAATACACACGTGAGTGGTATTGTATTACTCACGTACTGTAAAGCTTCGAATAGTCTTTCCCATTTTCTAGACTTTAATATATTATACATATACAGTAAAGAAATTAATTAATATTATATAAATGCGTATTACAATTATAAAACATACACTATTAAAGAAACTTACCAGAAACATTGAATATATTTTAACTAATTTTGATGAAAGTATACAAGTATCTATATTATTACTATTACATTAGGTTACTTTTGTCGAGACTTCTTCAACATTACTATGAATGGGTTACCCCTAGCTTTTAAGTTTTCGGTGTTAAACAAAATTTCTCAGCAGTTCTAGCATCCTCAAGCGATCGTTAATAACTTACTGTTACTGTCACTAAAAACAGACAAAATCACTAATTTTGTTGCGCGATGCGGTTCGGTAGTGTGTCGGGTAGTGACTTCCTTATACATTATTAAACATAAACCCAATTACTACTACATTTACGAAAAACTGTTTTGCATTTGTGTTTGTTTTTATATTGTCTTAAATAGTGAGTATTAAATTCAGTAATAGAGTATTAAAAAACTTTATTTATTATGTAATGTACAAAACATCAGTATGAAACTGATTCTATTGATCTAGTGCGTCAGTGCTTGTAAAATATGGCTAGCTTTGCTTCTATTGTACTGTTAATAAGCTAGCTTATTAAAAACCTTAACGTTTCCTTTTTATATATTGGCAAGAAATAAATATTTGTTTGTATCAAAAACGCCTACTTTTAATTCTTTGATACAGGTGGCCTACTAAATACAAAACTATCGTAATTGGCTTATTGTTAAGGTATTCCTTCTTGTAAAACCATTAATTGCATCTGTATGTATCGAGGTAAACTGTCGTTCTACATGAGAATTTGATTTTAAAATATTTGAATTTAAGGCTTTTTTGTATGAAGCGCTACACCTACAATAATAGTTCAGTTAGCAACTTGAAATGTTACCTATGTATTCTATATGCATACTAGTAAAATTTCATGTATGCTTAAAAATATAATTTTAGCATAGAATTTTCATTATCTGAGAAAGCAATGTTTTTTAACCTAATTGCGTTATTAACAATGTTCCGCATAATTATTTCACAAAATCCTACACGATCACTCAAAGTCGTCCTCATTTAGCTCATGAACTAAACTAATTTATAACCAATGCCATGTAAAACTTCAAAAACTGATGTTTGAGATATACCTAATATTTGAGAAACATTTCTTGTTGAGGCATGAGGATCTTCTACAACAGACTATGAAACGTCAAGTGACAATGCTTCGTTTGTAGCAGATTTTGGTCGTCCAGGTTTGGGACGGTCTTTAACGCTGCCTGTTACCTGGAAACATTGGAAACTCCAGGATATGATACAGAGTTTCGATTGGGATAAGTGTCATTCCTTACATTATCGCAAGATGTACCCGGTCTCCGTAGCCTCATATCATCAGGACCATAATACGTTCCACTTGAACACTCCATTTCAACGTAGAGTATCACAAGAACACGTTCACTCTTCTAATTCCAACAGAAACTAAACATGATACTGGACTTCCTCAATCTAATAATATAAGGAAGGTCTGTCCTGCATCTAGTAATAACTGTATAACATGAAAGAAACAGGATTTTCCCGGACATTTGCCATCGTTCAGTGAAACAAGAAATCAGTAACACTACGTTTCTGCAATCTGATCTCTTCTTCAGGTAAAGAACTAACCTAATACATAATTACAAACTAGGTTAAAATAAAAAAATCTTACCAAAGCGTTGTGGCACGCCTAGGTCAGGAATCACAACCACCATGTTGTTTGTCAACTTCACTAACTCTACAAACATGGATTTAAAAAAACTATACACACAACTAATCACAACCTTCAAACAAAGAAGTGTATAACAGGTGTGGGTTTGTAAGGAAAGAAGTTGTCCATTGCAGTTATTTACTTTCTGGATGTGAATGTTAATTTTCTTCACAATTTTAGCGAGCTGTTATTTTGTACTGGTTTGAGGTAGAAAAGTATAGTTTTTACTGTTATTCTTATTTTATCTTTCTTTTATCTTTATCTTTCTAATATTTCTTAATTGTTCTTTATATTTGTGTTACAAATAGGTCCTTGCAATTTAAAAATATTAAGCCCTTTTTCTAAAATCCCATTTTGGGGAAATGAGCAAAGTTGTATTAGCGACTAAAAAGTTAATTTCTATATCCTGCAAAGTCCCGAGTTCCATCCCTCCATCTTAATACATAAAAAAGTAAACAGACTGTATCTATAATTTTAACTCACACCGTATATACGTATTTACTATAGCTCCATTATAATCACTCCAGTTCTGAACTATCATGGAACATTCGTTGACAAATAATATCTCACTTTAACTCTAGGAAAGCAATAGTCGCCACCCCTTACCAAAGTATAGTCAGCATTAAATCTAATTCTTAGTAGCCAAACGTGTATGTATAATAGACTCAAGACTGGAAGTCAAATGTTTACGTTTATGTTTAACTTTATCCTCTGTTGGGTAGGATAACAAACAGTGAACGAAAAACAAACTGTCATATCGTATTTTAGAAACTGGAAGCTAGAGTCTACATTACAGAGAATGCTATCACACATTCCTTTAAATTTCTCAAACCGATATCTTTTTATTGTCAGTTGGCAATTTTTTTGTTTGATATCAGTTGATATATATGCACATTTCCTATACACTTTAGAACTAATATTCCGTAATTTTTCACGAATTATTAAATACGTAGCAGTTACAAATTAGCATAGTGAAGTATAAAGTGATTCGCAATTTTCTTTAAAAAAAGGATCAAATTATAACAGTCGTTAGACTTAGAATATTTGAATTTTACCATCCTTGTTTCGTTCAAGACTGTTTATTTGTTGATTTCAGAGCTTTTCTGAGTACGTGTACGTGTCAAACCCTTTTAGATGTAAGAAATTTTCAACAATTAATGAAAGTCAGGTTAACACTTGAAATGAATTTAGCAAGCTATCTGAAGCAAAGTAACCCTCTTAACGTGGTTGAGTAGTACCTATAACCCACCCCCCCCCCACCCACCACCAACCAACATTGCTAATGGTGTACAGGTAGCCGTTTTTAAGACACTATTGCAGATCATGATTTTTCTAAATAAATGAATGAATGAATACTTTATTAGTATATTACTCTCTTATTGTATGTTGTACAATTATTTTTATTTAAGATAATGGTTTCTTTCTCTTACAATAATCTTTAATTTTAATTTGAGTTATATTAACAATAAGCTATTTATTTTTATTTTCTGTTTCAATATAATCTTTTCAGTTACCTTCCTTACATAAGATTAATTTATTGAGGTTAAGCGAAACAAAGGACTTGATAGGTCTAGACTGACCTCCAATAAATTCATGTCATTAGAAATGTACAGATCTAATGAATCACCAGATATATAGGTCTTGACAGACACAAACAATGCCTACCAGATTAGGTAAAACAAATTTCTTATCATCTTTATATGCTATCTAAACACTAATCATAATGTTGCTGTATAAGGTAACAAAACTCCCTTCTGAGCTTTAATACTTTACAACGTAAAATACTTGCGTAACATTTAATGGGGTACAAAGGAATAGTTACTTCTGAATAACACCGCTACACTGGTCGTTGGGGAACAGTTACAGGGTTGAGTACGCATTGTGTTAGTGTTATAGTCATTTACCTATTACTTTACTGCCTCAGGTACGATCTTCAATGGGATCTGTTCTGTACATATAGAAGTTTCGAGAGATTTCGTAATGCCGCTTCTGAACTGTGAAAATTAAAACTTTTTAACATCATTCAGCGTTGTATTAGTTTGTTTTAAATTACTCGTACCCTTATTACCATAGTAACAAAAACATTGATCAATGGAATATTATACATTAGATTCTATACTATTTAAAATAAAGAAGAAACAGATACAAGCAAAACTTTCATTTGACCTAGAAAAATAGTAAAACTACTCCACCGATTATACTGCAAATTTACATGCACATTCTTACGGTTCCTGGGATAAATATAGGCCTATTCTTAAACTTAAAGTAGTGTTTTATATATATATATATATATATATATATATATATATATATATATATATATATATATATATATATATGTGTGTGTGTGTGTGTGTGTGTGTGTGTGTGTGTGTGTGTGTGTGTGTGTGTGTGTGTGTGTGTGTGTGTGTGTGTGTGTGTGTGTGTGTGTGTGTGTGTGTGTGTGTGTGTGTTTGTGTGTGTGTGTGTGTTTTTTTCTTGTATACGTGTGTATGTCATTGAACTTCTCCCAAACGACGACCGATTTTGACGAAAATCTTTTGTGTGTTGAAGGGTATTCGAGAATGGTTTGGATTTACTACTCTGTCCAATTTAAATTGTTTATTTAATTAGTGTTTTATTTATAAATTGGTGTTGATTGTGGAATGTTTTACCTTCGATCCGGCAGACACGTAATACAAAGTGAACTGATATTTAACGGCTGTTAATAGTTTCAGCTGAAGTTCATCAAAGAGACAAAAACATTTGTTAACATTTAAAAAAATTATTATTGTAAATTGCTTGATCAGTAGTATAATGCAGATTGCAAAGAAGAGGTTATTGCCTAATTTTAAATTTAGATTGCACCAATGACCAATAAAATATCTAATGCAATGAAAATACTATTAAAGATATTGTAAAAACCACCTAAGCCATGAATGTTTTCACATAGGCAATCAAATTTGTTTAGATCGAAGGTAAATCAAATGAGCCAAAAGAAGACGCTTTATGATCGAAATTGGTTTTCGTTGATACATTTTCTTGATCGGAGCACAAGGCAAACTCCACAACAATACAGGACATATCTTAGACAGAAAATTAATTTTAACAGACCTAATTTAATTCTTTATAACTTAATTAGTTTATCGAGGTTCATCCATATAAATTAATTGTACTCAGTAACACATTAACACCTAGCAAAATCCACCAATTATAGAAAAAGAATACGTGAATATAGCGTATTATGTTTCAATAGGAAACTGCGTGCGAAGCCGCGGGAAACTGCTGGTACTATGTATATAAATTGTATACGTATACATTTCATACAAGATGTGTCCTACGAGTAACCCGAGAAACGTCTTAGGTGGTTTTTTCTCATAAATATAATTTAAAATGTTCATATAAACATGTAGGGTTAGCGAGCTACGGCTAACGAAACATTTCACCAGATTTTATAGAAAAGTACAGAAATAAAGCGAAACTTATGATTTTATGCCGATAAGATAATTGTAAAATTGATTGAATTTTACCTTAAATGAACAGAAAAATTACATCACCCATTTCTGAGATATCCGACAAAATCTGTGAAATTCAGTCTCGAAAAACATGCTTTGTTTAGATTTGAAATACATTACCTTCATTAAATTGGGTAATAAACTCGCAATTGTAACCATAACTTTTAGACAATTTAATTCTGAAGAGAATAATGTACAATAGGCCAATAATAAACAAATCCATAGTTTAAAATATTAATGCATAATTAAATCAACACATACTAAAAATAAGACAGAAAATGCAATATATTTTTATCAAATGAACGTTCCTCGTGAAAAGAAAACATTTTAATTGCTGATCTTTTATTCCAATTTCCATACCGTATAAGTTCTGTTCAAAATGATTTAAAATTCGGTTCTCTAATTCCTATAATAATTCAATAATTCCTAACTTGGAATTAACTGGTTCTGCGCAATTAAGTTGCATTAAATAACTCCAATGGTAATAATCCAAAGTATACCGGGGAGTCGGACAATTAAAAATTATTAAAATTTCATTTTTTTGTTTTTATGTGTTATTTGTTCTTTATTTTATTGGCTTTAATTTAACACTAATTGCACATTAATCGAACAAGTACTTTTCTCAATATGACCTATTTTGTAAACCTTTACACGAATATTTTCCTACAAAACTGCTACTTGCGGTTGTAGCGTGAGTGTGTATTTATTATAGTACTGATGTTGTAGCTGAACAACCATATGGTCCTGACATTTCAATAGAAAAACTTGAGTGCATTGGCCATGTGCAAAAGCGTATGGGTGCTCGTCTTCGTCGACTGATAAAAAAATGTCCCAAACTAAATTTACGGATGGGAAGACAATTGGTGGTCGCGGCCGCCTTACAGATGCTGGCATAAATGAAATACAAAAGTATTTTGACCTGGCCATTCGTAGGAATGTTAGTAGCCTAGATCAAATGAAACAAGCAATTTGGGCTGAATACTTCCATCTAACATCATATAATGAGGACCCTAACCATGGCCTTTCCCCAAAAGGCCCTGATACTTGGTGCAAATATCGTAAAGCCATGGATAATAATGAGAGCTATGACCATAAGAAACACTTTCACTTTCCAAGAATTGTTATGGAAGAAATCAAACCAATCTTCAAAGATTTGTCCAAGACTGAGTTGCTCAGTAAATGTCTCCATGGTGGCACTCCATGGTGGAATGCTTGCGAGTCCCTCAACAGTGTAATTTGGTCTAGGCTACCAAAAAGCACTTTTGTCCTAAAAAATACCTTGGAACTAGGTACTTATGAAGCCACTAGCACTTATAATGATGTAAACATTGTTAAATGCAAAATTTTAAGCAATCTTGGCATCACTCCTGGCATCAACTGCGTTCAGCGGATGAAACAAGTTGACGAGCTGAGGATTTTGA
Organism: Homalodisca vitripennis; assembly: GCF_021130785.1. Taxonomy (NCBI): domain Eukaryota; kingdom Metazoa; phylum Arthropoda; class Insecta; order Hemiptera; family Cicadellidae; genus Homalodisca; species Homalodisca vitripennis. The sequence continues at coordinate 79,001,023 of NC_060207.1, forward strand.
AAGCCAAAAAATCAATTCAAGAAATCGAAAAGAAGTGCCGGTAGAAGAGGTCTTCGGCAAAGAAGAAGCTGGATGACTTCTATGCAGAACAGGAAGATCCACACAACCCTTCTTATGGATCTGGGATGCATTAGGGTATGTCAAACTATATACTATAACTATATTTTCTGTTTTTGTTAATTTTCCGAAAGTTTAGTTTTTCTATATAAAAAATACTTTTTCTCAAGAACCATTTGAGATATCAACACATTTTTTTTGTTTTAATCAGGACACAAAGAAGATTAATTTGAGTATAGGAAATGTTCCTAAGCAGTATAGTTTATTATTTAGAAAATAAATAAGCTACAAATAAAAACAAAAAAAATTACAACATATATAGAAAATCATTATTAGAAGTGATTTAACAATATCTAAATATCCTAAGCTTAAAATGTGCTATGAAGCAGGACCGTTAAAATAAAAAATGTGTAAGGTGATAGCTCAACTGATTTTTGAGGAAAAGTATTTCAAAAATGGCCAAATTAACATGGGCGATATAGGATGTGCCCGACCCCCCTTATCAGGAGACCTAGGAGACGAATTAATTGGTCCACCTCGACCAATCCATCTGCCTGGAAATCCTATCTGGAAGTGCTCTCTAACATTTTGTAAATAATGTGCCGGTGAGCCTTAATTTTGCAATATTATTTGATGTCCTCTTTCAAGTGGTACGACTTCAAGTAGAGCAAGCATTTAAACAAGTTTTTGTAGACAAGACCAGTAAGGCGGTTTTCAAAAACAAATGAGCCAATTAACTGGTCCCCAATTATACCACACCATATATTTAATGGAAAACGAATTTAAATGTTTGACTCTACAACTGCTTTTGGATCTTCAGTTGACTACCAGTGAGTATATTTAAAATTAAGAATTTCTAATTTTGTAAACATTGATTCGTTCGTGAATAAAAGACATTTTACCTAATTTCCATTTTCTAACAAAAATCGACAAAATTGTAATCTTAATGCAGTGTCTCCTGGGTGAAGATTTTGAACTCTTTGTAATTGATTTGGATAAAAGTTGGTTTTTCCCCCAGACTGTACTACGATACAATATACCTATTTGAAAGTCGGCAAGTGCTAAGTTGAGGACTGCGTTGTATCATGTCAATGATAATATCTTGTTCGCGTACAGGCTGTATTATAGGACGTACTCTCGATCAATTAATGGTTGGGAAAGATCCATTTGTTCGTAAGTTATTGAACACTGATGCAAATATTAAGTGATCTATTCGGAAATCGCCTTTCATACGAATACGTGTAGCTGCACGACTATTTCTATTGACGAAACCATAGACAAAAACAATATCTTCGTACTCTTGATTTAAAAATATAAACAGCATCTTGTCGTTAAAAAACACGAATAAAGTAGCCTACAAATAATACAATAATACACATACTCTTCACAAAATAAAGATGATAGATGACTTAATGTAACAGCTGAATTGTTGGGCAGCTATACAATAGTAACTTGTTTTCAGGTTTTGTTGCAGCAGTGTTGCCAAACTCTCGATTTTCAAAATAAACTAGAAGCATTTCAATTGACGCTGTATTTTTTTAACCCTTTGAATGCCGCAGCGTTTTGCTATATGTTATGCATAAAATGCCGAGCGAAAATGCCTGGTTCTGCAAGGGTCTGGTTAAAAATTCATAACAAATTTATTTATTGGTATAAAGTCTTGGGTTTTTGTGTTTTTTTTTAGACAAATATATTTTCTTTATACATGTAATACATTGATCACTTATTTAACGTTTTTATACGATTAAAAAAAATATAAAAAAAAACTTTATGAGCAAAAACATTTAGTTTTTTATTTTGACACAACTAAGTGTTTTTAAATATTTTATTTTTTCACTTTTAGTTATTCTATCTTATACTGCATTTAATTCCTTACAAAAAGACATATAAACATTTGTTTATACTTATAAATAAAGTTTGGAAAATAAATATGAAAATGTGAACAACTACAAAACTAGAAATGTTCTAACCTAACCTAACATTCTGTGTATCGTCTACACTGATAATGCTTAAATATAATGCATGCAATACTTGGTCTTCATTGTCAGCAATGTTTGTACAACTCATTGTTTATAAATATCACTGAACAAACACAAAAACATAAAAACTATACAAACGTATTTAGTAAAGTACTAGCTGTTTCCCGCGGCTTCGCACGCGTCTCTAAAGCTTTGCCCGTATATTTCTTTGCGTTCAAATAGTGTTTGGATATTTTAATATACGTAACTACTGTGTTGTAATTGCAGTTTATAATGTGCAGGCGCTTTGATAACTTTTATATCTTGCAGTACAGCCTGGTGGTTAGTTACATCAATGGGCATTGCGTATAAACCTTCTACATAGAAAAATATAAATTTTCATAGTGATCGGTCCAATAGTTTCTGAGTCTATAAAGGACAAGCACACAAACATTCATTTTTATATATTATGATTGCAGAAACATTTTAAACAAAAGTTGTCGTTTCTCTTAAGCTTACTCTATGCTTTAAAACTATAAGTGTAAAGAAATTTATATATAAATATATTTTTTGTCGCATTATATATGTTTACAAAGAACAGCTGATTAAAAATTTGAAAAGACTCTTTCACTTAACAACATATGTTTGCTGCAATGCATTTCTTACGGGTATTTCTGTAACCAGTGGGGCGGAATCCTGAATCGGGAAAGGGATAAAAAGTATCCTATAACCTTCTACAGATCAAGACGAACAAATTAAAAAAAAATTAGGCGAATCCGTCCAGCCGTTTGTGAGTGATGCTGTTACACACGAACAGTTTCATTTTTATATATATACCAGTGGGGCGGAATCCTGAATCGGGAAAGGGATAAAAAGTATCCTATAACCTTCTACAGATCAAGACGAACAAATTAAAAAAAAAAATTAGGCGAATCCGTCCAGCCGTTTGTGAGTGATGCTGTTACACACGAACAGTTTCATTTTTATATAATAGAAGACTAGATGCTTACGATCGCCGTAACTCGCGGCCGTCATTGTTCTATTTACACACAGACTAGAACAACATACACAAACGAAATAATTTGAAGATACTAACACTAAAAACTCAATATCATTTGTGAAATAAATAGCAGCGCAAACAAAACACGTGACGGCTCGTCCGCATAGCGGCCGATTCTAAACGCGACTGACGCGCTCACTTTAAACCGCCGTAAAAATCAGAATCTAGCCAAAATGCAACAAAACCTACATTAAAAGATACGTTGAAGCCTTTGGAATGCGTATGTATAGTCATTGAGCCAATTTAGATAAATACTATATAAAATATAAGCGTTAATGCAGAAGTCGCTAACAGCGATTCTGGCATTTCTTGCTTATACAATGCGGGATCGCTGACAGCGATGCTCCGGCACTCAAAGAATCTTGCTTCTCAACCTATCATGCTTTATTTTATAACGTATAACAAATTTTGTAAGTCAGAAAACAGTTATGCCTCAAGGACCCAATTAAACTAACTTTTAAGAATTGAAGTGGGTTTTCTCTACATTACGATCACTTCCATGCAATAATACTCCACATAAGCTGCCAAGTGTTAGTTACGCGTATCAATAAAGCGATCTATTCCTACTTAATCCATTCTAAGATTCCAATTTTGTTACAATTTTCAGTACCTAACGTAAAATAATTATCATTATGTGATATTAAATCTTGAAGTGTATTAGATTATAAATTAATGCTATGACAATAGCTTATAACTAGTTATTGGCGTTAAAATGTCTAAAACAGATGAACGATGAAATATCGGAACCAGTTATAAAATGTATGATATTAATGCTATAAAAAACTGTATACATATCAGAGGTTTTCTCTGATATTAATTAATCTTTATTACCGCTTGGTGCAAATTCCATCACGTTAAAACCGCAAGATAGCAGAACAATACAGATTTAATTTGAATTCGTACGCTACAAATCATTGATGCTTGAAATTCTTTTAATTTTAGTAAAACTCGTTTATGAACGACTGGAGGTACAAATAAAGGTATCGATTACTAAAATTGGTGTCATTTTTCAGTTTATTCGCTGATAAAACATACTTTTATTAATTGTAAATTACATATATGTACGGTATATCAATAAATGCTGAAATATAAATGGGTACGTGTAACATTTAATGTATTTCCAAGCAAGTTAACAAACTTGCTTACTCACTGTATTTATAATTTCCAGATAAGACAGAAGGAAACAGCATTATACACCAGCTAAAATGTATGTTATGTTGATATATTGGTCTTTCTGGACCATCCAATTGTTTACAGCATTAGAATAATGGTTTCGTTTGATGTTGCAATTAAATGCACTCCCACTGTTACATTATTTTTTCATTGCCATGGGTTTCATATCAGTGTTAAAAACAATACGTCTACAAAGTCCCATTAAATCATGTTGTATTTGTTGTTCATAGCCCGTGTCTTTTGAACCTCAAAGCAAAAATATTTAAAGGAACACTGTTTCGTCAGTTTGGAGGGAAAAATAAAACAGTTTTATTTATTACATTAATGTTTTTTTAACTTGTGAAAGATAATAGAAATCGACAGTACTTGTTTTCGTATGAAAAAATAACATCAAAATGTACTTTTTATGACAGCTTGTAACTTATATACTGTACGTGTGTTGTATTATTACTCGATGTAGTGTTAGGAGAAATTAACCGTTTTTATATTTTTAATCTTGCATTACAGATACTACATGAATGTTACACACACGCAAATATATAATGTGTGTATCACTGCTTTTCCAGTTTTCCAAACAGATTGTGTTGGAGTAAAAGCAAACATATCTTTGTGGAAATTAAATTGCATTTTAATTTTACATATTTTACAAACTTTATAGTCTATATATATATATATATATATATATATATATATATATATATATATATATATATTGACTATATATTACGTTAAAAATATAGACACTTTAATTAGCAACAGGCAATCTAGAAAATATTAAATTTAAATTTGATGAACCTGTACCAATTGTGAGGCAAACGCGTGATCTACCAAATCAGATTAAATCAGCTTAACGGAACGGCGTTCCGGGTCCTCTATCCTTAAAAAAAAAAATAATAATAATAATCTGTACCAAAAAGCCACTGAAACCAAAACTAAATTTTTGTTTGGTGAGTTAATTACCAAATTTATTATGAACATCAAATTCTTACAAGTATATGATTACTATAGTTTACCTCGCATCAATAATAAAACATTCAAATGTATCACGAAGCTATCTCGAAGTGCTACAATTTTTAAAATGCGCCAGAAGGGCCTCTTAATCTTTCCTCCTCCACATGCGGTCCTCCCTCCGTTCAGTGGCATATTAGACTCGCAAGATTACGAATTCCCTCCCCTCATGTTCCCTCTCCTCCATCAGCGTACGTATAGACCCGCCCGTTTGGGCATTGTTGTCGAAGTGTCGTATTCGCATTCGCTCAGTTGCTACAGTTGTAGTGGTTTCAAATCTAGGTATTGCGCCTCTCCATCGAAAAACGTGGTTTCTTGCATTTATTATGTTACTTCATTGAGGGTACAAACATTTTTCTGTTGTGTTTGTATTCTGTTAGTGAAGCCCAGTGTTTATTGAGAAAAAAAATTAACAGTATTATCTTTTCGTATTCGGGTGGGGGTCTGGTGGTGGGAGAAGTGGGGGGGTCGTGCTGGTGACAAGTGTGTTGTGGTGTAAGGTGGGGTGTGGTGGGGGGGGTGTTGGCCCGGTTTCGAGATGGCACTGGTTGGCTAGCGTGGACGGATGTGATTATCTTGGTAGGGTGATGTGGTGGTCCGCTTCGGTGTGGGTTTAGTGGCGTTTGTCTGTTGACGTGTGGCGTGGGGGATGGTTTTGTAGTCCTTCCGGTGTGATTGTTGTGTGTTTCGGAGTCGTACGGATGGTGTAGTGAGTTGGTGAGTCTGTGAGAGGGTGGGGGGCGTAGCTCCGTAGTTGGTGTAGTTTGTCTGTGATGACGGGTTTGCGTCGACCGTCTGTGGAGTTAGTTCGGTTGACGATACATTGAGGTAGGGAAAGGTGCCGTTCTTGGGGTTGTTAGTGACAGGGTGGGGGGTTGTGCGGCGGGGGGCGGGTTGGGTGTGTCGGGGGGGGGGGTTTGGGAGGGTGGTAGGGGGGTTGGGTGTGGAAGGGTGGTGGGTAGTGCTGTGTGTTTGGGGTTGTCGGCGGGGTGGTGGGGGGGGTAAAGGTGGGGGTGTGGTGCGTAGGGTAGGTGGGGAGTGTAGGGTTGGTGCGGTGTAAATGGGGTAGTGGTGTGGGTATGTTGGGGGGGGTGGTGGGGTTGGGGTGTTGGGGTGTTTAGGGGTTGGGGGGTGTGTAGGGGGGGGGGTAAGTGGTGGGGGGTGGGGTGGGGGGGGGGGTGTTGGTGGTGGGGTAAGTCGTGTGTGTCGTGGGCTGGGGGGGTGGTGTTGGGTAAAAGGTGGTGGGGTAGTGGGGGGGGTGGTTGGGGTGGTTAAGGTAAGGTGGTGGGGTAGTGGGTATAGGTTGTGGAGCGGGGTGGGCTGTGTTGGTTATGGGGTGAGGGGTGGTGGGGGTGTGGGGGTGGTGCGTGTGTTAAAATGGGGGGGTGGTGGGGGGGGTGTGGGGGCGTAAAGTAAAAGGGGGGTTGTGGGGGGGTGGGGTGGTGGTAGGGTGGGGTAAAATACTTAACGAAAACTGTTGCATGTCCAGACAACCATGACAACAACAGATTTCATCGACGTCACAACCATCTCTAGCAGTGAAAAGGAACCAGGATTTGGAAAATTAATGTGAAACCCCCTAAAGAAAAAGAACAGCAGACTTGATGCAACAATGACTTGCCAGATTGTTTGGATAAACTCGCAAAATTCAGAATTTTGCAAACGGTATAATGGTTGTTTATTAAAAATGGAATGTGGATGTAGGACTGTAAGGAAGAAAAAAAAGGAAACAATTTCAAAAGATGGGGCACAATGTTGAGAGTAGGACTGTTATGTTGACACAAAAGAGAAAAACAAAACTTCATTAAGGAAAAAAAATGCATAACCACAAAGAGAGGCCGTTTTATAAGGCAGCAGACGAAATTTTATCCTGAAGCTAATAGACGGGGAAAAGCATAGGATGAAAAATATCTTGAACAGCGGTTCACAGGGAAAAGAAGGACTGAAAAAAATATTTTGAACGGCATTACAAGGTTGGTAAAGAAAATCAATCCTTTAATGATTTGGGAAACATAAATAGATTTGCAAGAACTTAAACGGGATTCACATGGGTCGCATTTTACATTCTGACTAAGCTCGTGCTAACTTTGCTTTACACATCAGTAAAGGAAGTGGCGAAGAAAAAATTTGTAAGTGAAATTATTAAGAATGAGACAAAATTGGTCTGATAATTGATGAACCCACTTCCTTACGTAATATTTCGGGTATTTATTGTATACGGTCCGGTTTCTTTGAAAAAGAAAAACTGGTATGTGGTGGCTTCACTAAACGTATTTCTGACTGGTAGAACTTGATGGCGTTACCGCTTCTAAAGAAGTATTTGAATCTTTAATGTACATGCCTTCATTCAAATGGTGGTTATCTGAGCCAGTTTTTAAGCGATACTTGAGAAGGCTTTAACTTCTTGATGGTGCTGCTACTTGATCGGAAAACACAAGGAATTGGCGGCATTTATTTTGTCAGAAATTCCCTTCTAATTATTTGCTCTGGCATGTTGCAAAACCTCACACTTGAGCTGTCAGTTTCCGACGTTAAGTATATCTGTTTCAGGATATAAGCGATTCAAGAATCCTTTATGATAAAAACTCTATGTTATCTATCACGCCTCCCAAATAAAACAGGTAGGAACTCCGGAACTGTGCGAATCTATTAGAGGCAGAAATTTTAAAAAATTGGAAAGAGTTTTGAGCACCGTTGGGTCGCATTCTAGTTCAGGGCTGTCTCAGCTGTATGGGTCTACGTGCGTTATACCAAATCTTCAGAGAAGCTTCAAAGGATAACAACTAGAGACAACAAAAGAAAGAAGTACTTTTTCTGGCCCTCATCAACAAAATCACAGAACAAATTTCATATTAGACCTGGTTTTGATGGCAGACGCTTTACAAAGGCTTTCAGTACTAAGTGAAGCTTTTACAGAATTGCAACGCAGATTTGAGCTATGCAAATAGAAATTGCAAATCGTGTTGCTTTATTTTGAAGAAAGGAAAACAACTCCTGGTATATACTCTAAAATGGCCAAGAAGCAGTTGACAACTTGGTCTTTTTCAGTGTTCTCTCCTAAACAAAATATGGCGAGTAAAACGACCAACCAATGAACCCGGAAATTTTTTACGGAATACTAAAAAGTCTATTGAAGCGAAGTCTGTTTAAATTGAAAAAGACCACTAAGTTAGCTAGAAAACTTTCAAAGTTATGGACACTAGAAACTGGCCTGAAGACATCCCAATAACGTTCGGGAGGGGAAACGAAATGAGGGATCTTGCTTTTCAGGTTTAAGCTTAAGTAAGGCAGTTAATAAAGGGTGTTTCAGAGAATATATCTACCTCCAGAACGTTACCGACAGACTCAGTCGGCTCGAGCAATTCGCATCAACTCGGTTGCCATTTCATCAAGTGAATATGAAAAAGGTTTTCTCAATGAATTTAATAATAACACCTCTGAGATGTCATCATATTTTACAACGGTGTCTGGCATTCCTGTTGTTGTTAAAAAATAAATGGACCTCCTCTTCCGGCTGTTTCAGCAGAAAAGTACGTTGACACTTGGCTTGTTTCGGACACCACTCAGTGCTAGCTGTCAAAGTAAGAAGAGATCAAGAAGAAAGAAATACGGATGAAAACGAGTTAAAGTTTTGGGACTATATTTAAAAACGCATCCGAATACAAAAGTCACGCATGTATTGCTGACTGCCTATTTATGTTAACTAAAGAACGAATGTTTGAGTTCTATAAAATCTTCTTGTTTTCCTTTCAAGAACCTAATTCTTTACAAGCAAACACTGTTTTGTGGTGATGGAATAAATATAATAGAGGGAGGTGGGGATGTATGGAAGTCTCGGCAGGTTTTAGTTCCGGTACCTCAATTTCTAGAAAGGAGAATCGAGCACTGTAATACTTTATATTTATATATATATATATATATATTTATATATATATTATATATATATATATAGAATATACAATTTTCAACTTGATAAAATTCCAGAAAGTTTTTTTAAAATCACCTTATTAAGATTTTGGTTTACATAATTCTGGTATAATAAGAAAAAAAGTAATTTATTAGAAGGTAACATGGCTAATTACAGTATGTACAAATAATAGCAATTAGTTAACAAAACAATACAAAGGTTGAGTTGTAATCAAATTTTTTAGAACAGGTCAAATCATTTTTTTTACATACTGCATACTGAATACCTTATTGTGTTGGACGAAAATCGTTTGATTACGCTGAAAACTATAGTTAATTTAATAATAGGAGTAAGGCAGTAATAGGAGGGTAAACTGTAATAAAGTGGTGCGATATAACTTTACGAGTGATGCCGTTGAGATGATTTATAGCGTTATATTCTCCTATTGTATTGCTTGCATATAGCATAGAGGAAATATACTACAACTGATAAGGCTGATGTTTTCATTGAAATTCAAACATTAAACACGTTTATGGTACTGAACACATATTATATAACAAATACTCTGACGCAGTTTGCCCTTGGTAAGTAATTTGAATTAGATTATATTTTTTCACTTATCTCAGTGAGCCGGGGCTCAGTTTGGACAATTTATTTTTGTCTATTATTTTTCCCACCTCGGCTACTCTTGTCAGTCGGTGGGGGAGTCACTCTGTCAGAGTATTGATTTTCTGCCGGGTTGGACTGATTGGTTGAGGTCAGCTGGTTGACCTTGACTAGTTTACCGACCAGCTGTTCACCGGCACCGGCACCGGCACCGGCTACTGTTCGGAGCGGTCAGACACGTTCGGAGAAGCTACTGCGTTGCTGTCTGTTCACTGCTCGTCCTGATTCCCCATGGCTGGCTAACTCCACTACTTTCGGCAGGGTCCCCGTGAGTGCCGTCAGCGGGACTGATGCGGCGAGTCTGCCCACAGCACTGAAGCCAACTGAATGCCCGCGCCCTGCCAGCGCTATTGGACCGGCATCCAACCGGAGTGTAGTGCTCCCATTCATTTCTTCGAACAAGGTTGGATCAAAAATGTTTTTTTACTTCTTATACTGAACTTGCGAGGACTGGGGTGCAGGGAGCGCTGCCAGATGTTTGATCTGGAGGAGGGCCAGTACCTAGCCAGTATTTATTTAGTTAGTTACATGACCTGAAGGGGAGGATTTCATCTTTAATTCGGATTCGTGGAGGCAACTAAGCCCCCGCCTCCTTCGAAAATTGGCTTTAAATATATATTTTTTTAATTTTCGGCTACAAACTTGAAACAAAATTACTTTTCAAAAATAGTGGGCCTAGAAATTCTACAACCTTTTTCCTCCCCTCAGTTCATAAAAAATTTACATGTTAAAAATTTTATATTTACTACCGCCGTACCTGAAATTGTTATTTATATATAAAATTTCTATATTATATTATATTATTTATTTATTATGTTTTTTATTTCTATTTATTATGTTATTGTCTATATTGGAATTTTATCTGTTGTTATTTAGTTCTTAAGTTACACGGTGCACCGTGGTGCTACAGTTAATTGTATTTTGTATGGAAATGTTTGCCACCTACTAATTATATTATGTACTCGAAATCTTGTCTCGTTTTTTGTCTCTTCCCACTAGTGGCATGTGATTGTTTTTTTTTTGCTTTGCTCCGAGTTTGGGAGGGGCGCGCTTCCGAGACCTCCTGTCTATTTTCGCTAACTCGGGACAAAATGGTAGCAGAGCGTGGTTACGTGTTTTTACCCTCTGCGGGCCCGGGGTTTTGTTTTGCCACTGGTGGTGAGAGGCACGAGTTGAAGTTGTTAGTTGACTTCCTGCGCCTGTGCCGTCTCGCTGTGCTATTTTTCGCCGTTCTACAGGAAGTGTGTAAACTTGTTTATTTATTTTCTGATTATTTGTTACTCTTGTGTTTTTGTTATATCTTGTCATCGTGTTTTTTTTTTGTTTTGTTCTGGTACGGCGTAGTGTTTTGCTGTGGTATTTTTGGTTTCGCTGCCGTGTTTCGTGGACGGCAGGAATTCTGGGGACCCTGCTGAGAGTGTTGTCTCACTAAGTTATTCTCTGTCGCCTTACTGTTTTGATTTGTTAGTTGTTGACTTCGAGTCAGTGTCTTGTTTGTTAGTCTGTGTCTTCTATTTATTTATCATGCCTGTCTCTCTGGTGCCTGAATACTTGTTGAAGGAGGATCTCCATTTTGAGTTGTTGGCTCGTGGGCTTACTCCGGGTTCCGCCTGCGAGTCCATGCGGAAGCAACTGCGGGATAACATGGACCTGGACACTACCTGGCCTAGGGATTTGGCGTTCCAGAAGCAGAGGCCTATTTTGGAGGCTAAGTTGGAGACTTTTGAAAATAGTCAGGAGGACTGGTTGGAGTCGCCGCCTACTGGCCGAGAGAGGGCTAGGTATTTGTCCCGGCTTACCCATCTACATATGAGGCTGTCGCTACTTAGATCCAAGCTTACCAGTTCTGGTGATAGGGAGTGGTTGGAGGAACGCATCACCTTGGTGGACAGCCTGCTGACTGTACTCGAGAGGGACGAGGGAGCAAAGGCTCCTGAAAAAACCTTGTCTGCGGTTGACTCTGCTGCGGCTGTTAAGGGTGAATGCCGGATCCCTGGGTCAGTTGTTGCAGACTTTGATGTGGGCGTGGCGTCGGGGGTGTCTGGTGTGGACGGGACCCTGCCTGCTGGATCTGGAGGACTGGGAGCTGTGATGACGGGATCCTTTGTTCAGTATCACAAGCTCCCAAACCCACTTACCCCGTTGCTGCAGCGACTACCAACGGTGGATGGTCTGGATACTGAAGCTTTGCTGCGGTTTCTATCTGAGATCCTGCGACTGCATGACTTGCCTGGTCTTCAGGGAGCGAGCTTCCTGCATGTCATCTCTCCGTTTTGTACGCCACCTTTGGGTGACTGTCTGGTTCGAGTTCTCCAGAGGGGTGGTACCCTGGATGATTTTCATAGGGAGGCATTGAATTTCTTTGTTCCTGGTCCGTTGAGGGAACGTCTCCGTGTGGAGAAATTCTTTAGGCCTCAGGGCAACGGAGAGAGTTTGGCAAAGTTTGTGGCCGAGGTGAGGGACACTAATAGGGCTCGATATCCCCGAAAGTACTGTGGTCACCACCATTCTTGAGGGTCTCAATCCTGAAGAGAGGTCCCGTCTGGTTTTTGCTGGTCGCCCTTCCACCTTTTCTGAACTGGACCGTCTGTGCATTGCTTCGCGCAGCGTGCAGTTTGCTGACCGGCAGAGGGCGGAGAGGAACAATCATCGTTCCATCCAGCCCTCCAGGGCTGTCACGGCCGTACAGAATCCCGTAGATGGGCCACACCACTCAGGTGGGCTTCGTCTACCCATCTGCTATGCCTGTGGTGAACGAGGTCATACTCGTCGGGAGTGTCCTAGGAGATATCGCACTGGTCCAAAAAACTAGATCAAAGGGGGGTTTTATCTGAAGTTCCCCCGAGGTCTAAGAAAAAATTTCAAAAAAATAGTTCCTGTGCGAAAAATTTGATTAATAGTTTGGACACTACGAGCCTAGCAGAAAAGGGAAACCTACGGCTTAGGACAGCATCTTCGGGGTGCCCTTATATCAATATCTTAGTGGGAGACTCAGTGCATAAGGCCCTAGTTGATTCCGGGTCAGCCTGTAGCCTCATCTCTTCCCGTCTTTTTGAAGCCATTTCAAGGTTAGGTTTGGTGAAGCACACCGAGGAGTCTTCTTTAACTTGCTGGACTGCTTCTAATTCCCCTCTTCCAATTTCGAGGAAGGCTTCAATCAAGTTTAAGGTTGAATGTTTTTCATGGGTGTGGAGCTTCCTTGTGGCCCAGGACCTGAGCATGGACTGTATTTTGGGGGCGGATTTTATTCAAAAGACTGGTTTGGTGCTGGATCTTCAGGCGGGCCAGTCTTATTTCAAATTCAATCGGCGAGTGTCAGTCCCCTATTCTGATAATTTCAAATCGACACCGCAGGTTGGTGAGGTGGAGTGTGAGGAAGGTTCTGCCCCTGGGGACCCGTTCGGTCACTTGGATGAGGAGCAAGCTGGGGTTCTCCGTGAGCTTTGCTCGAGATTTCCGGATGTCCTCACACCCAAGCTCGGTTCTACCCATCTTATTGAATATGAAATTCGTCTGACTGACACTCAGCCAGTACGCTCCCACCCATACAAGTTGGCTCCTCCAAAGATGGAGGTTATGCGTGGTATCATCAAGGATCTCTTGGATCAAGGAGTTATTGAGCCCTCAAACTCATCGTATGCCAGTCCAGCGTTCTTGGTTCCAAAGCCTAATGGAAAAAAATCGTATGGTGGTCGACCTAATAAAACTTAATGCCAAGATTGAAATAGACTCAGTGCCTCTCCCCGATCTCCATTCTGCTTTTGATTGGTTCGGTAAGGCCAAATTTTTCACTATATTTGATTTGAACCAAGCATATCATCAGATTCCGTTGAAGAAGGAATCACGTCCTCTCACGGCCTTCTGTGTTCCGTGGAATTTGTATCAGTACCGATCTGTGCCTATGGGGCTAGCTGTGGGGGCCCAAACGTTAACTAGGTTGCTTGACTCCATCTTCCACGATGTGAAGTTCAGGTATGTCTTTAATTATCTTGATGACCTTCTGGTCTACAGTGAGTCTTTCACGGAACACGTTAAACATCTTGAGGAGGTCTTGGTTAGGTTGGTAGGGCTGGCCTTACAGTCAATCCGGAGAAGGTGTCTTACGCCCTGTCTGAAATATCGTTTCTCGGTCCACCTCGTGTCGTCTAGGGGTGTAATCTATAGACCCTGCCAGGACCCAAGGCATTCGGGATTTCCCTCCTCCGAGGGATGCCAAGGGTGTTGCCAGATTCATCGGCATGGTTAATAACTGCCGTAGGTTTATTCCTGACTTTGCCGAGGTTAGGTAGCCGCCCCTCTGAACGCTTTAAGAAGGAAAGACGCAAAGTTCGTTTGGGGTGAAGATCAGGAACGAGCTTTTCAACTGCTTTAAGGAGGCAATTATCCAACCTCCTGTGCTGCGAATACCGACTTTAGTAGGCCCTTCATCTTGCAGACTGACTCCTCATCCTGTGCTGTAGGAGCTGTGCTTTCTCAAGAGTTCGCCGGCGCTCGGCAACCTATAGCTTTTGCATCTAGGACTTTGACCCTTCAGGAAAAGAAATCTTCTATTTATGAGCTGGAGTGTCTGGCGGTCGTTTTCGGCATGGATAAGTTTCGGAGGTTCCTAGAGCATTCCGAATTTCTGCTGGAAACTGACAATCAGGCTCTTTCCTGGCTATTGGCCCATCCACGACAACTCGGGAAGATTGGTCGCTGGGGTTTGTCAAAATTGCGGCCTTTAAATTCAGGGTGCAGCACAGTCGCGGCACCCAAAACGTCGTCGCCGATGCTCTTTCTAGATGTATCATCTACCCAGCGATCCTGTTGATTCTCAAGCACCGTTGTGTGGGACTGTGATGTTGGATTTCCCTGCTGCCTTTGAGAGTTTTGGCTCTCACCAACTTCAAGACCCCGAGTTGTCAAACATCATTGGTGAGCTCCAGGAGGGAGAAGCCCACTCTCCTTACTTCTTGTCCAAGGGTGTCCTCTGCTGACGTGCCCGACGTGGAGGTGGTCCCAAGATTGTTCTGCCGAGTGCCCTCATACCGATGGTCTTTTCCTATTTCCATGTTTTTCCCGTGGGCGGTCATTTAGGGATTCACAAGACCATCGCTAAAATCAGAGATAAGTTCATCTGGAAGAGTATGGACAGAGACATTGCTGGTAGAGTACGAGCTTGTCATCTTTGCTCGGTCAGTAAACCAGCACAAAATACCAAATTAGGACTTCTTCTTTCCTCCGAGGTGGCGGAGTGGCCTCTTGAAAAAGTGTTCATTGACTATGTGGGACCCTTTCCCCGTAGCAAGTCAGGGAACACCTCCCTGCTTGTAGCTGTGGATGCTTTCTCTAAGTTTTGCTTGTTGATTCCTCTTAGGAGTGCCACGGCGTCGCTCACCGTCAAGGCACTCAAGTCCCGCCTTCTACAAAATTTTGGAGTGCCCGCCACCTTTGTCTCAGACACACAATTCGTGTCGAGGGAGTTTCATCGCTTCTGTTTTGGGCATGGAATCAAACATGTTACGACATCTCCTTACTACTCCCAGCCTTCTCATGCTGAGCGGTTCAACCGCAATCTCAGAGCCGCCCTCATCGCTTATCACGCTGAGAAACAAACTACCTGGGATGAAAACCTGAGCTGGCTTCAGTTAGCCTTCAATTCTGCTCTTCACGAAAGTCATGATTCCACGCCTTTCCAGGTCATGTTTAGTCGTCCTCCTTCTGATCCCTTGTCTAATCTCTGGAGTCTGGATAGTCTTCTACCAGTGCCTGGTACTCCCAATGTGAGTGACACTTGGGAGGCAGTCAGGGTTAAGCTCCTACAGTCTAGGGAAAGGGTGAGGAGAAAAATTCAATAAGGGACGTATTGCTAACCCCTTCCAGGTGGGGCATCTTGTCTTTTGTAAGGCCCATCCGGTCAGTTCGGCCGTGGATAAACGGGCAGCCAAACTTTGCTATCGGTGGACAGGTCCCCACCGGATTCTTCGTTTTCTCTCCCCAGTTACTGCTGAGTTGGTTGATCCCGTATCGGGGAGGTTGTGGCGGAAGGCCCACGTTTTCTCATCTGAAGGCCTTCCGTGGTGATACCTCTGATCATGCTCTGGATACTGGTGCGGCTGCGGGGGTGTCCGGGACTGATCACCCCTGGTTATCTCTGTAGTGTCGTTTTACTCTCTTTCTCTTTTTTCTTCTTTCTCCAAGAGAGGCGCCTCTCAAAATTTCAGGAGGATCGTGTTTTTGTCTGCCTCCTGCTCAGGACTTCGTTTCCTGTTAGAGTTCTCGACTTCCCGTATCCTGTGCCAGAGCTTGTTGGTTCTTCTTTCAGTGGGGGAGAGGTTTTGTTTGGGGTTGCACCCTTTTTAGTGGGGGAGGTTGAGCCGGGGCTCAGTTTGGACAATTTATTTTTGTCTATTATTTTTTCCCACCTCGGCCACTCTTGTCAGTCGGTGGGGGAGTCACTCTGTCAGAGTATTGATTTTCTGCCGGTTGGGACTGATTGGTTGAGGTCAGCTGGTTGACCTTGACTAGTTTACCGACCAGCTGTTCACCGGCACCGGCACCGGCACCGGCTACTGTTCGGAGCGGTCAGACACGTTCGGAGAAGCTACTGCGTTGCTGTCTGTTCACTGCTCGTCCTGATTCCCCATGGCTGGCTAACTCCACTACTTTCGGCAGGGTCCCCGTGAGTGCCGTCAGCGGGACTGATGCGGCGAGTCTGCCCACAACACTGAAGCCCAACTGAATGCCCGCGCCCTGCCAGCGCTATTGGACCGGCATCCAACCGGAGTGTAGTGCTCTCCCATTCATTTCTTCGAACAAGGTTGGATCAAAAATGTTTTTTTTACTTCTTATACTGAACTTGCGAGGACTGGGGTGCAGGGAGCGCTGCCAGATGTTTGATCTGGAGGAGGGCCAGTACCTAGCCAGTATTTTATTTAGTTTAGTTACATGACCTAAGGGGAGGATTTCATCTTTAAATTCGGAATTCGTGGGAGGCAACTAAGCCCCCGCCTCCTTCGAAAATTGGCTTTAAATATATATTTTTTTAATTTTCGGCTACAAACTTGAAACAAAATTACTTTTCAAAAATAGTGGGCCTAGAAATTCTACAACCTTTTCCCTCCCCTCAGTTCATAAAAAATTTACCTGTTAAAAATTTTATATTTACTACCGCCGTACCTGAAATTGTTATTTATATATAAAATTTCTATATTATATTATATTATTTATTTATTATGTTATTTATTTCTATTTATTATGTTATTGTCTATATTGGAATTTTATCTGTTGTTATTTAGTTCTTAAGTTACACGGTGCACCGTGGTGCTACAGTTAATTGTATTTTGCATGGAAATGTTTGCCACCTAACATAATATAATTTTATGTACTCGAAATCTTGTCTCGTTTTTTGTCTCTTCCCACTAGTGGCATGTGATTGTTTTTTTTTTTGCTTTGCCCCGAGTTTGGGAGGGGCGCGCTTCCGAGACCTCCTGTCTATTTTCGCTAACTCGGGACATCAGTTTGTTATTATTGTTAGTTCCAAAAAATAAGTATACAATGTACGAGCATTATACACCAGCTACAATGTATGTAATACGATCAATAATGTTTGTATCTTATATTATTATATCAAACCAACATTTTTACCACTCTAAGCCCCATGGGGATCGATGACACTCGAAATGAGTGCTAATAAGGAAAGATAAACGAAAATTAATTATAAATTAAATTTAATGAAATTATTACAAAGCATTGCTTTTAATTGCGAGCATAATTTTGTTCTAGCTTATTTTAAATTTAACTCGTTTATTTTTAATTTTATAGACATTAGTTCCTTCATTGCTATCTGTTAGTAGTGATACATCCATATGGATTTCTTTTTATGTTTCGAGTTGTTTACAAATTTATCTATTCTGCGATGTTCTCTTTGTCATTTTGGTTATCTATAAGATCAATATCAAAATATTCGCCAACGCTCAACCAAATCTCATGGAGTTAGCGTTCACAATCATAAAATTCAGTGTTTATTATATTTAAATTAAGCTTCATGGACAATTTGTAATCAGTAGGTCATTTCGTTTTCTAGACATCGTGTGGATAGGCAGACAGGGAGAAATAAAATTTATCCAGCCCCACAATGTGTAGGCTTCGCTAGTTAACTAAACCAAACATAATTGTCATTTTTAAAACAATAAATTGTTTAGTTACGTTAAAAATATAGACACTATAATTAGCAACAGGCAATCTAGAAAATATTAAATTTAAATTTGATGAACCTGTACCAATTGTGAGGCAAACGCGTGATCTACCAAATCAGATTCTTACGTTATTGCCACTGTAAAGAGAAAAGTTTAACTAAAAATAAGAATAATATAGTACAGTTTAAGGAATGTTAATGTAAAATACAAATTTTTGACTATTTAACCATAAAATAATAATTTTCTCCGTCAATCTAGTGCTAAATATTCATCCAGTTGATCAGAAGGTCAGGTAACCACGAGTACCTTTACTTTTTCCAAAAATGTTAATTTGACCCGAGGAAACCCAATAAGTTATTTTTAAGTTTGAAAACACCCCGATAGGGCCTTATATGAGTGAGAGGAAAAAAGAAAGATTTTTGTAAATCTTAATATGTTAATAATGGTTGGGCAATACATTTCTTTTGGTAAACATTGAAACTCATTCTTGTCAATGTAGAAATGAAGTTTCATGCAAAAATTAAAGCCTGCAGATGAATCACTTCGTGTGATATTTTGTTATGTGAACAATTCACAGTTTAATGAATAAAGTTTGATCTCATAGCAAGTTTCAAATATTAACAATTCCGATGAGGTAGGGAATATGACAATAGGCAAGAATTACCTAAATGTAAATCTTATCAACAGTTTTAACATTGACCTATCACTATGATATTTTATTTTTTACTCTATAAATACAAATGCAATGTCTTAAGATCACATAACTATCTTAAGCTTCTTTGAAAATTTATTTATTCTGATATTTTCTCGTAGCCATCGTGAATAGACTAACGTGAATGTATTTGCTACGGTAACGCTCAGCCTAACCCATTGAGTGACATGCAAAATCATCTAACTCAGAGTTGTCTAAATAAAAATAGAGTATCATGTGGAATTTAATGTTTAAATAGTTGAGTTTCTTTCGAGACACAGGCAGACAGACTCACAAACGGAAATCAAAATTGTGTAACCCATAGAGTGATTGGCCTCTCTATCGTTCAGCTGGCAATTGTTTTAATATCATGGATGCCCAATTTCTTTTAAATTTTGATGTTTCAATTCTTGAATTTAACGCTGCAAACACGACATGAACTAACTTTGTTCACATCAGAAACTTCAAAGTATTATATGCAACATCCAAGTATATAAACTTTCAAATCATTTATGATTTAAAGTCTATTGAAATAATAAAAAAATTAAAACAAAGTCTACAAAAAATTAACTTCAGCCTAGTATCACCTCTTGCTACAATTTAAATTACATCACAACGGTATTGGAGTTGTTGAGTTCATTAAAAAAAATGTTATGCATAATGATTTACTTTTTCACTTTTTATAGTTATTCTTGGACTAAAGTTCAATGTCTGACATGTTTCTATCTTTTAAATTATACACGACATAAACTGTACTAACTACAATAGAAAAAAAAAACAAAAAATATGATTGGAACATTGTCTAATTGCATATTTATGCATTTGAAATTTATAATGGTTAGGTTTTGGGAAAACAGTATATTGTACGCGAAGAGTTTTGGAATATTTCAGGAATGTTTCCTTTTTGAATATTCAATAACATAATAAAATATCATACATTTTTGGAGTATAACAACAGGCACGCTGGCTTTTATCCATATCAGCCAGCATCCCACTGGCATTAACCACAGTTACTGCATTGGAAATTTTGAGGGCTCTGAGGACTATACAGGTCCACAAGTCTGCAAGGGATCCACATTTGTATAAAATATAATTTGTACAAATTCTAATAACCATAACCTGTGCTTTATGAATTGTGAATTATACCATCAATAAAAGGGCCCTTACAGTTTGGCAAGTCGATAATGATATCCAGACCGAAAGGCTCACTAATATTGGGCTTTATAACCATTCCCATTTTCTGCACTTGTATAGGTAAAATGGTTCAAGATCCGTTTCGCTTCCCTTGAATCCTCCATAATGGCTTCGGGTGTCAAAAGCTCATCAAAAATGTAATAAAACGTGAAGCTCAGACACTGGATCTGCACGATTTCCATTGCCCTCAAGTACACTAAAACTTAACTGTGTCTTGGGTACTTTTAATACGAACTTACATGGTACATTAATTTAAATCATACTTTATGATTTAATTAGGATACCCTAAGAACATTTATACAATTCCTATTATAAGACCAAGTTATAATGTAAGAAAAGTCATAAGGATAAGGTTAAAATTATTTTTAAACTTTAATATTAGTTTTAATTTTATAAACAGAAAATAAATTGTGTTTTATGACCTGAAATGAATGCGTGGAGGGAGGTATATGAGGACAGGTGCAACAAGGAGACTACCTGTGGGAGTTGTACAAGTAAACCCTCTTAGCATGGGAATGTCTGTGTCCTGAATGTGTTCCTATAGTTACGACTATGTTCCTAAAACTACACATTCTAACTAAACCTGACCATTCTCTTTCTCTTGATTTTTCCCTTCAAAATTGCACACTATATATTAAATATCATGAAGGCTTTATTTAGATCTTTTTATGTAATAGTTTAAATAGGATAGTACACTGACAGTTTTCGGAGTACGCTACTTATAACTACAACACTACTTATACACTCTTAGTTTGTGATGGAAATAGAAGTTAACTGTTTAGTCACTGTTTGCCTACTTATCCAAAGTGGGATATTGGGAGGAGGGGATGGATCAAAATTGTTAAATGTAAAAACCCATTAAGTGACACCTCATTTGAAAGGTGAAATTTCAACTGACAAATAGAGAAAAATGATACTCAGGACACTCCTCTAGGTTCAAGATTTTCCGGGCAGTTTAAAATGTTAAAATGTACAGTTACAGTAGCACTAGTCATTACAATTATGTTAAGCAATAAAATGGTAAAACTGCTGTCCCAGGACAGTTTGAGCGTTCTAGAAACATAAAAAGCCACTCTGTATGGACTCACACGGCATTTTATGGAATTTCCGCTACCACTCTAACGTTAATGCCATTAATTCACTAGGGTTTTGTTTTATATGCGTTGTTTTTAATGTGACCCCAAACAAGGTAGTCAAGTGGAGATAGATCTGGCTATCTTGATGACCACTCGATACTGCTTATCCAGCGATTTAGAAAAAAATTGCAGACTATAATGTGTTGGAGCTCCGTCCTGCTGCAACCAAACTTCATTACATTTGTTGGTTGCTACTTTTGTAGCTGGATAAACCTGATTTTGTAACAGTTCCTGGTATAGCCTGGCATTAAGGTTTCCATCAATAAAAAAGGGGCACAACAAACTGAGCCCTCACAATGCCATGACAACCGTTCAATTTTCCCCGGTGCTGGGTATGTTGCTCTCTCATCATATGAGAGTCAACATCAGCCCAGTAACGAGCATTGTGTATGTTAACGTTATCGTTTAACATGAAAAATTCTTCATCCGACAAAGCAATGTTGTTTAAACTAACTGTATTATTATCAATGATCCGAATAATTATTTCGCAAAATTCTACTCGACGGTCAAAATCGTCCGCATTAAGATCATGAATTACACGAATGTTTCCGCTTTATAACCACTGTCATGTAAAACATTACAAACTGATGCTTAAAATATACGTAATGTTATAGAAACATTTCTTGTTGAGGAATGTGGATCTTCTACAACGGACAGTAAAATGTCAAGTAACAGTGCTTCGTTTGTAACCGATTTTGGTCATCGAGGTTTGAGACGGTTTTTAACGGTGCCTGTTTTCTGGAAATGTTGAATTATTTTATGAACTCCTGATTATCATCATAAGATCTCACTCGATCTCCGTAAGCTCGCATCATCAGGATCATAATACTCTCTTGGTCACTTAAACACTCCATTTCAACGTAAAGTATCACAAAAACACTTAACTTTGTTAATTTCAACCAGAAACTGAAAATGATACTGGACTTCCTCAAAACTGATAGGATAAGGGAGGCCTAGCCTGCAGCAGGTAATAACTGTAGAACAGGTTTGGGTTTGTAAGGAAAGTGGTTGTCTATTGAAGTATCTATATTCTGTATTTGGATGTTCAAGTTCAATATCTTCTGTATGTTGTGTTTCCTCAATAAATGTTTAATTAATTTCAATGAGCTGTCATATTGTATTTGGATGAGCTAGAACACTCTAGTTTTCACTGTTGCTCTATCTCGGTTGCTCCATCGTGCAACCGAGATAGAGCACCGAGGTTGTGTGAGATCGTGTCTATCACATCGTAGTGCACTCAGTTGTGTACCTATGAGACAACGAGACTACCTCTTCACCTATTTATTGGAGTCTCAGATGTCGAAACGATGTAATGTTTCGTTTTGAGCTTCTTCGTTGTCAACTTTCTTTGGATGTCTTCAGTCGAACATGACTCCAGAATTCAGGAGTCAAGTGAGACAGTTTCAGATACCAGACGCTGCAATAGAAGAAGGTGAACTGGAGCTAAATTCAAAATTAAGTTTGTTATAGTTTTTGTATCCAACACAGCATGAGATCAGTTAACATTTGTGATGGCAATCAGTTTTTGCGCTCGCTCTTGCGATAACAATCGACCTGCAACCATTTTCTTTAATTTTATTGAATTGTTCATCTGTAAAAATAACAAAATTAGATTAATTAATATATTAGACTTAAACTGCCAAAACTTGTAGTCAAATAAAAACATCCTATATGTAAACACGTGAGATTAAAAAACCTACTTCGGTGCAAACGCATTTAATATCGGCCGTTTCAATTTATTTCTGAATTAATGTATGTACGGTCTCACATTTCAGTTTGCTTTATTGCCTAAATGGAAAAAATACATATGTAGAACCTGGTTACCAACATCTGTCAAAGAGAGTCTAGTTCCGGCTCTTGAACTCTCTTGTTCCTGTTCTAGATATTTCTAGTACCATATCTGAGTTTGCTTCATTGTCCAATGAAGAGAAAAAATATCTCGTTGAGGCATGTTAGTGCTTTTTCTCTGTTTTACACTAAGCTAGTGTAAATTTATCGTAATTATAACAATGTCCAAGAAGATAACCAGTTTTGCGTACCTTATGTAAAACATTTACAGCTTTATTCGTGAAGGTTTGTTTCATATCAGTGTTTAAATAGTAAATACCATGCATTAAATTGTTTTTATCTATCACTGGCGCAATCTAGAGCTAAATTTATGTAGCAACTATGTTTTAATATCTTCATTACACTCCTTAGCAAGCTCCGTACACCTAATATTGAGTAACATTTAGATGAAACGGATTTTTTCAGCCTCTTTGATTAACTTAAGCTGAAAATAGACAAGATTCACGCCAAAATACTTATTGTCGTTCTAGGTGTCGATGTATCTCCGGTGTATCCGGATTTGAACTGTGGCCCCTATGGTATTCTTATCAATATGACAATTATCAATTAATTGGCACACTAGACCAAAGATTCTCGATTAATGCTAAACGAGCAGTACCATGACAGATGGATTGGAAGAGGCGGCCCTGTGAACTACCCAGCGAGATCTCCTGATTTAACGTGTATGGACTTTTACTTGTGGGGTAGACTAAAAGACCTAGTGTATAAATCAAGACCAACAACTAGAGAGGACATGATGTGGCGGATAAGGGAGGCTATAAACACGATCAGTAGAGAAGCGATAATGAGAGCTGTAGATAGCTTCACCTAAAGGATTGAATTCTGTCTGGAAAACAATGGGTTGCAGTTTGAGCACCGGTTTTAACTCTTCATGAGGTCAGTTACTAGGTTATTGTTAGTTTTAGTTTGATAATTGATAATTGTCATATTGATAATTTACCATGATGCTGCTGTATAACATGGTAGATTTGTTTTCAAAGCCAGTTTGAAGTGTTTATTTTTTTTTAATAATGACAGGATACTCCTTCCTTCCATGGCACTCACATCAATGATTAAATAACAACAGGTATTCTCCTATACATTTTGAGTAATTTAAGTGTAAAACTTTTTATAATTCAATATGTACTAATTTAATAACTGGGTAATTTTCCTGTTTCATGAGAGAACTCAGCACTTACCGTAAGACATTGTAGTGTACGGTGTCCAATACCTTTTTAAATTTTAAAAGACTTTCTAAAAATTGGGTAAAGTATTTTTTTCAATCATAAACATAAGAAACCAGTTTACTGTTGGAACTTTTTTTACTTGCACATTGCACTGACTTTTATAATAAATACATTGAGTAAAATTATTAAAAAATCTATTTTTGTACTACAGTTTTGAAACCATTGGAGATAGAGACAAATTTTAAATGTAGAAAATGTTTATTTTTGAAAGACCTTTCTAATGATGTACAACACAACCTAGGTTGCTATTTGAGTTTTTTAGATTGGGGCTGTTAAGTATTTCAAAATTCTATGTATTTTTAAAATGTGTAAATTTTGGGGTAGGGTGGCATTTGATGATATTTTTCGATAAGCCGTCTCATCATTAGTTTTGAATAACAATATTGTCTCTCTACATTTGTGCAGGTAGTAGCAATAAATTTACCCACAAACCCCTGATTTTTTAACGTTTTGGTGTACCCTGTACATAAGTGGCAAGATAGGTTCAAACTTTTTGCATCAAAATAATCAGTGAAGAAATACCTTTAAAATGAGGTATAACTCAACATACCTTTACATTTGAAAATTTTCCAAAAATCACCCCTACCCCCCAAAAAAAAACTACCCTTTTGGGGAGTTTTAGAGATTTCAAAATAATTTCTCCAAATTCTTTGGGGTGGAAATAGAGGGTTTTAAGTTGTTACGAATAATCTACCTCGTTTGGTTTGGCCGCTATACGTACTGTACGGGTGGTCTGCCTCACCCCGTATTTGACCACAAGAAGTGTTCACCTATCATCGCAGAACTAGGTGCGATGGGCAAGACCGATTCACCGGATTGCATCTAATGCCCGGGCGTTCACGACGACGCGGAACACACCTTCTTCCGCTGTCCGCGTTGGGAAAGGCCCCGCCTGGAGGCCACAAGAAAACTCGGGGTTTTTTCAGTGGATACGGTCTGCGAAAAGATAATGGAGGATGACGGGAACTGGGATTGTTTGTCACAGTTCGTCCGGGGCATCCTCCTGGAAAAGAAACCCGATCTGGACCGCGAAGTGGCCCAGATCCCTTGACCGAGCGGCTGGATAAGGAGCGAGCCCCACGGGCTTAAGCCAAATTTAGGCCTAGCCTGAAGTAATGTGATAAACAATCCCAGGTTAGAATCCTAAAGAGTAGAGGAGGTTTTTTAGTGGGTAAACCCGTTTTTAGGGGAGTCCCACACTACAGGCTGGCCACCTGTGTGCGTAATTGCATTTTTCCTGCCTCTCCCTCAAAAAAAAAAAAAAAAAAAAAAAATCATCGCAGAACTAGTAAGTCAGCTAACCGAAGTTATATAAGATAAAATTTGAGTAAAATTCTGTCAATATACCGCTAGTGACGTCAACATTTAGTCAGCTCACGGTGTGAGGTGTCCTGCTTTCTGTAAACTGTATCACCAATTATTGTACCATTATTTTGTATTAATCTCGCGCATCAAATTTGATATTTATACTTTAATACAATACCTTCAGATATAAAATACGGCTAACAAAAAAAGAAAAAAATCATAGGTTAGTAAAAAACAAATTAAAGCTGTACATTTTATTTTTTGTATTTATAGTCAACTAATTGTTTTGAAAACTGCATTTGTTCTGTTACTCTTTTTATTAAAAAATAGTAAAACGCCAAAATCTGCATTTACAGAATTTATTTACCTAACTTTAATTTCAATAACGGTTTTATATGCAATGAAAGCTATAACATCAACATTTAACTATAGTTGCATATACCCCTGTGTTTATTGTAGTTCAACTGAAAGGTAAGCTGCTGCTGAAAAAGTTACATTTAGGCATGAAAATATAAATTTTTTAAGATAAAAGTGTCGAGATATACTACACAATATTGGCGTCGAAATACATGAATACAAATACCGGAGTCTCGTCAGCTCAGATCATCACGGTTGCCTGCAGCAGAGGCGAAGCAATCAGCGAGTTCTCCCGTTATTTTCATCAAAATCCAGAAGATCAGTTTTTACATGTCAGCAGTTTACCTAGGAAATGGTGCTTTGTTGTGACTCATGCTTACATTTGTCCAGTTAATACGTTAATACAAACATGAGTATACAGAAAGTTGTATGGATCACTTGTGTCATATAATACTGATGTAATTATTATAATTATAATTAGACATGGTTTCATCGATTCATAATAGTTATCTCTACGCCGCTAAAGACCAATTACCATCACTAAGATCCCTTTAATAAACTTGTTGGATTAATTACATAAGGGAAGTAAAGTTTGGAAGATGGAATATCAGCTGACTTAGCTACTAGTGAAACTATGACTGTTGCAGATATCTGCTGTATTAAAACCTAGAATGTTATTACACAGAGTGATGAAAAATTATTTTCAATCATTGTCAGTTCAAACCTTTCTCTTATTACCGTTCAATGATGTATGTTACTTTTTTTAAATCTACCTTTGTTATGTCATATTCTATTCGTTCCACTATGGCTGATACTTCAGTATCTCAACTTTCAAAGCTGGATCATAGCAAGTTTGAATTGTTATTTATGCATTAGTGCATATTATGAAATTATTATTAGAATAATATTTACGCGCTTTGTATTATAGTTGTCTCCGAACAGGAAACCAACTAACCAGGTGTACGTAAGTTTAGCGTCCTATAAGCCGTATAAGCTTTTTATTTCCACTATTATAAATACAAAACGGAGGTTGAGTTAAAAGCGGCGAAAAGGATATATTGATTTTCAATGATGATAATTGCATGAGAAAGAGTTTTAACACTTATTTTTTACCTTCTATACTTTGCAAACTTACAATTTTCACAGTGTAACCGTTTAAACTTAAAAAATTAAGGAGAAAAAGATTGTATGACTTATAATAGATAATATATTCATTAGCAAATTAGGATAGGTATTGAAAGAGCTATGGAATGTATATATATATATATATATATATATATATATATATATATATATATTACATTTGCCAATATCTCTAACCAATGTAACATTTTGAACGCTACATAGATTAGATTAACATTAGAATGGAAAGCTTATGTTCAGGCACTGACCATAAAACTTAGTTTTATCAAAATATACTAGCTCTGTTCATTATTGAACGCCACTACCTCTTGTATATTTATGTGGATATAAGAATTAGTTTTGAACTTCCATTGGCTATCCTGATAATATTATAAATGAGAAAGTTCCTTCATTTGTTTATTTTTATTTCACGCGTATAATATTCAACGGACTGTGCTGAAAGTTTGCATCGACATTCTTATGGTCACTGGGATGAATATAGGCCTATTCTTTTTATAACATCCGTCCGGGATACGCCTCACTGGTATTTAAAGAAGCGGGAAATGCCATCTTGGTCTCTAAAGTTGTGTAATATTAAGTGAATGAGCCTGTCAAATGTAATAAACTGCTCTGTGTAAACATTAACTATTATTTTCAATTTGTTTACAATTTATACAAGTAGTATAACTGAACTGAACCATGGAAGACGGGGTGGTTCCCCTCAGAGCAACTTCTGAAATAAATGCCCCATTGGCTATTGGAGAGCAGAAGCATCGGTGTATTTTAGCATACACTTTAGTGCTGAGGGATAATTGGACGTTTGGTGAAGTGTAGTTAATGGTGTAAAGCCGATAACAAGTAGATGAACAATAAAGAGATGTACGTTGTACCGAACGACGATAACACATGGGGGTGGTGACTTCTGAGGTCGTAGCAATAAATACTCGAATTGCAAAGTTTACTTATAAGTTCAATTTAATTAATGAAACTTACAAGCACCACTTTTAGTTGGTAAATTAAATGTATGCCTTGCCACGTTGCTGCCAATTAGAGTACAAGAACTAAAAATGTATATCTGATAGGTGGGCCTAAAATATCCAATGTTCTATGGAATTATGCCTACGATGTTTTACTTTATAAAACATTAAGATTTTACTTCCCTTCGCAATGTGTAGACTCACAACCCGGGTGTCGGCGTCTTGGCACGAGGCATTGAAGCTGTAGTCTAAGAAGGGTTATTTCTAGTCGGTAATTACTAGAAGAGGAGTAGAAGTTAAGAAACTGGTAGCCATCTACTCAAATAATACGTGAGATACGTGAGCTCGCCTAAAACAAATTCGCGACGGTATTAGCCATTTAATGATACAAAAAACTTATTACAACAACGTGCTCGTCAGAAGGGTGACACCACAACTTGTATCTATTTCAATCAAGTTAATAAAAATTCTTCAAGGGTAAGTTACTTTACTATTTACAACTTTACTTTACGTTACATTCATTTTTATATGTTTGGCATCAAAGGGCTAATTTAATAATACGGAAAGATAAATTTTACTTACGGACAAGGCGCGCGAGGTCAGATCGGTCACGTAGTTGGGCTGCTACAAAGGGTTAGAATAAAATATTCATACGCGTGCCAATTAGGTAGTTACTCCGCCGATAATTTAGTTCCGGAACATTGGATAAAAAAAATAATATTAAATTATACTGGCTGACTAGGTTGTGAAATTAACATTATATAAAATCTAACTAACTAACGGTACAACGTGATCGGCGGAGATTGAAGGCGGAAAGACTAGAAGAGTAAAGCGCCTAATATATACAATATATTTTTCTTACTGCAATATATTGCGACTGAGAATAAGAAATGATTCTGCAGAAATGGAACAATATCATCATAACTGCACACTGCGCAGAGCCTGCGTATATTTATGAGCAAACACCATATTGTCAAAATGACTGATGTATGGGATAAACTTACCTTTATAAAGACAGTTTATTACTACAGGGTTACTTGAAATATAGCTACTACCCTTGATAGGATAGACACATTGCTGTGTATCAGGAAGGTGTAGTATTTGAATTCTGATTTTAACTACCGCAGAGCAGAAGCATCAGTGTATTTTAGTATACACTTTAGTGCAGGGGGAGAATTGTACGTTTGCTAAAGTGCAGTCAACGGAGTCAAGTTAACAAGTAGATGAACAATAAAGAAGATATACGTGGTCGGCGGAGATTGAGAATAGACGGCAAGTCTATATGAGTGAAGCGCTTAGGGAAGGTCGTCCAGCAATGCTCTGGGGCGTCTCAGTTTACATTATAGTGAATAAAATGTCTAAAGAAAAGAAAAGTTTTTTTCAGTTTTACATTTCAGCGATTAGGTAAGTACTAATCTATCTACCTTATAAAATGTCCTGAAACATAAGAAGGTCAGAATTTGACTCCAAAGATTCCTTTTAAAGCAGTCGCCAAGAACTATGGTAAATGAAATTTTGCTGGTCTGTTCTTTTGAACTAATTCACCAATTCCAGCTCTAAATGTTCCAAATTAAAAAAAAATCTTTTATTATAAATTTGAAGACTGATATAAAATCAATCTTAGTTCTATTCTGATAGAAGTAGGCTTCTCTGATATGTGAAATACATTTTCTTGGTAGGGAAATAAAACAAAATAACTATGGAAAAAAAACATACTAAGAACGAAGTAAATTATAACGGTCATAATTATAAACCTTTTGACGTATTTTCTTGATCGGGCAACAAGGCAAAATTCAACATTAGCGTTGGAAATATAGTTCACTCAAACCACCATTGGCCATAACGTGCAGTAATTTGCGTGCAAAAGTTAACTGGAGAGTTTAATGAGTTATTATTAAATACCAAAGGTGTTATTGTATATTAAAATCGTAAAATATGTTAAAAACGCATTTTCTTGCGTCTTTTGTCTATGTTAAATAAATAACCAGTCTAAAAATATTCAACACCCATTGCAGGCAACAAAAATAATATTCATGTTATAATTGTATTGCCAGGTACTGAAATACGTAACCTAGCAACACATACAATGCACTATTAAGGACTAATAAAATATTGGTAAAATTAATATGCTAAGAATGTAATAACCACAATTAAATTTTTAGTTTAAGGAACAGGTTTTATTTCAAAATAATAGTTTTATTTATTTTTCGAGTACCTTAAATGTCACTTTCTGTTACACTAAAATGGTTTATTCTACTGTTTACATTTCCATTACTAATGATTATTAGTTCATATAAAATATATGAGCTGAACTATTCTTATTTGCGCAAAATCTATGTATTCGTTATAACTACTGACTTAATTGAGAATTATGTAACACAGAGTTGAAATGTAAGTTCAGATAATTTACCATCGCCAAGCCCATGTAAGCAATGCTTACAATACTTATTAAATTTTTCTATATTTACTATAATTGATACTGGCTTATTTTTTAGCGTAAAATAAAATAGTATAAGCTCACAAATAACTACTTTTTAAGTACAAATAACTGAGACATAACAAGATTTTCTTGAATTTTTAGAAAAACTTTTGTAGATAAAAAAAATTAGTAACTTACTATTAGAATAGAAATGTTGAGGTCTCAGCAAGGAAAGTATTAACCATTTTCTAACTAGTCAGATGTATTTTGTTCTCTGTTGCTAAGAGAAGAAGCAAAAACATATGTTGACCTAACATGTTAGAAGAACAGAAAACTCGTGGCAAGTATGTGACTAGATTGTTTGATTATCAGTAAACAGATATTACTTTCTGACGCCAAAGAAATAGTACATTTCTAACTTTACTATTGTTGTTTAACCAGCTTTACTACTGCAGACTGATATAGGCTGAGACAAACAAACGAGGGGACAGACTGGGTTAACTAAATAGTTACTGTCATTGTTTTCTGTATGTATAAGGGTAAGGGACATTCCGATTTTGGAGGAAATTTTATCGGACGATTTAATCTCACGGTATTGAAAATAATCGAGTTCGTCAACAGTTACTATTCCTCGTTACCTATCTTCAAGTTGAATTGGGTACCTTCGTCCTTGCCTTGCCAGCATCATACTGGATTTTATTTGGAAATAGTTTTCGTTTGTTGTTTATGAAAATTAATGTCGCGTGTCGAACCGTCAGGACTTCAAATAGAGCGACTCTGATGGAAGAATACCTGTACTGTCAAGGTCTATGCAGTGTTGGGAACACATTGACGGTACTAGGTACTTTATGTTACCAGCATCGAGACAGTATCAGGTGTACTGGATGACTTAACATTTAACCCAATATAACGAATTCGTAATACACAAAATATAAATTTAAGATTCGAAAGGAGGTTTTAAATGGTAAATATCATCTTATATTTTCTGCAATGTATTATACTGGATTAATATGAATCCGAATTATTGTGCTTGTGATTCACGTTTTGTTTTCCGTTGCCCACGAATGTGCTCAATAGGTTTAAACAGTGTTTTTTTAACGTCAATCAATAAAATAAATCCCACCATCAAACACTTTGAAGTCATAATTAAAACCTGGAAAAGATAAAATTTATTTTTTTACATATATGCATCTATTTTTTCATTACATTTATTCATTTAGAGTTTATCTCAGGTGGTGACAAATATTCAGTCACGATCTCCTAGTACTCCTTTTTTTAAGCACTGTTACAAACTTTAAATTGTGTGTTACTGAAATTACTCCCTACTTAACTCCACAGGAAGGTTTTTCTCGCAACGGAATTATGCTTTTAGATATTTGTGCTAACCATCCGTATGTGGTCACCAAAAATGCTTCAACCAAATTTTACGTGTTGTGGGCACTAAAATAAATGTTGAAAATTAAAACCGAAACTGTTGTAATCAACGGATACGTTTATGTTACTGGCCAAAGCTCGTCCATGAAAAGTGATGTAATAAAAGAATATTCCCAAATTATTTCGAATATATGAATTGAATATTTCCTGCACATACATGTTTACAACGCATAATTAAATGTATGGTTACGAATGACCTTTACCTATCAGTAAATTTACTGATTTTGTAATAAATCAAATATATTTCCATACTCAGGTACTTTAACAAAATGAACAATACTGTAGTGTCCAGTATGTAACTTTGCACTCTCAAGTACTTATTTCGACAAGGATATCCAACTCTGTCCAGTTAAATGATATTCAGTTTGTGACACTCGACATTTCGCTAATCTTATGTAATACTTATCTTCCAATGAATGCATAGTTTGGAGATTAATATGTAATTACCGGTAACTTTTATATATTTATACAATTACATGTCGTTCATACAGCAATGTAACATATTAACTTCAATACAACGTAATTCATTATTATGCAATCAGTACAAATGGATTTTATGGCAGGATTCTATGACTTCTATTTTAATTTTTATTGCGTGATGTAATACTCTGAATTACAGTCACATATTTTTACTCAATTTAACATCCATAAATAAAGTTTCTTCATGGGAGGAAAGTATTAGGAGAGGAAAGAGAAAGCTACGAGTTATTTTTAAGTAAGTTATTGTGCCAATTATATTATAATTATAATTAAATCTTCAATTGAGTATTGTATAAAACTAATATAAAGATATACAATGATTTTATTTATCATTAAATTATGTATTTATTTAGTTATATATAACAAATAATAATATACTACTAAGATCAAGGTCTTTCTATTTAACCTTGATCGTAATATTGCTTACACAAATAATGTCGTAAAATATTTTAGGCTCTCTGAGAATAAACATCACACAAAAATGTTAAACAGAAACTTATTCAAAACAAATAATATAGTATTTATTTATTACTTTAGTTTTGTTTAGTATTTGGTATTTTTGTATCTCAAAAATGTTATTTTAAATACGCAATGAGCATCTACTGCAACCAGAATTAGGTTAAAATTTATTTTTTTCACATCCTAGATAGAATCTCAAACATAAGTATAACTAAAAACTAAAGGAACCAATTAAAAGACGTTAAAATACTTGAACAGTATTTGTCACAATGGGATAAATAAGGATATCAAACAAACTTCCATTGAAACCCATCTGTAAACATATCTTCAGTTCAATAAAAATTGCATTATACACTGCAATAATAGTTTACCACCAATTACTAATGTATCAATCAGGAGTGACCTAAACTGCATTATAACGATTGCATAGACAGAAACAGTTTTTAACTATAGCTGTACATGCTAATATCCTATATGATGCAGTATTAAAGGTGCCTACAGCACAGCGGTTCTTCTCATGTCACTTACACTGATTATTATAAACTATATATTGTACAGTTAGTGAGAAATTGCATGTTAGGAAAATCCCAAAACGTTAATGAAGCAGTCTTTTTTTATTGTAGACACATTGATTTAAACGAGGGAGAAATCAAGCATTGCGTCTTTTTATTCTTGGGGAAAAGAGGTATCCAAGAAATAAACTGTAATATTTAAGAAGGAAATTCTGACTGATATATTCCATTCCAGTTTAGCAAAACTTTCCCAAGATGTTTAACATAGAACAAAAGCAGTTGCACATCGTGATTTATGGAGATTTTATCGCATCGAAGCCGACGGTCTCGACTGACTGAGCAGTAAATCACTGGAGATAAAAGTTGGGTATTCCAGCATTATCCGTAAAGCATATGCTTCTTCTATAAACACTATATCACTTTAAATACTATATCAATAGGTGATAATATTTTTGTAAGCTTAATTACAGAGCATAATTTTTACAGTAATTTTTATAGTAATTTATTTAAAGTACAAATGTAGAGGAAAACATCAGTACGAGTTAACAGCTTGACTAGAATTAAGAAGCGATATTTCAAAGGCTAATAAATATCCAAAAATACATTCTTTTTATTAAAGTTAATAATCATACAGTTTATTTGATGAAGTGAGAACCTTTATATTATGGATCTACATAACACCATTAACCCACTTTGGAAAAGATACTGGATCTCTCATAAGTAATCAAAATCGGGTTAGAGTAGGCCTAAAAACTACTCAATTGCACGTTTATATATCATCCTTCATCTTTTTACAGATTTATCTGCTAAGAAATAAGGCAAGTAACAGTTATCGCTAATCTGAACCACTATCTCAATACTAGTTCCAGTCATCTGTAGGCTAATGAGCATGTCAGGATATAGGAAGGGCAATGTGAACAAGTTCTTCATGCCGAGTCATACTCTTCCGAAAATTAAAAATAGAAGAGTTGGAGGGTAAGGAGAGAATTTGGAGTAAGAAACAGAAACGATATCTGCAGCTTTCGTCCTATTTCATGCCCAAGACAACTCTTTTTAAAGTGATTCCATTAAAGTCTAAGTTACTATGAAACCTCCAAAATACAGCGCCACATCTCAACTTGGACTCAAATACGCCCAAGAATCCCAATTTAAGAGCATAATATGAGGAAAGATACCTCATAAAAAAGTTACTGAATTGTTAATACTTAATGAAATATTGAAAGAACCATCAACAACAGCTGAAGTTGATTCTTACCACAAAGTGAGTGAGTTAAAAAGGGTAAAACTTGAAACGTTTTGTACATTATTCATAGAAAGATTGACTTCAAAGCATCAAAATAGTTTCTAATCTATGTTTTCTGTATGTTTTAAAATTAATGATGTACTTCGAGACTGATATTTTAAGTTTTATAAACATATATATACATAGTTTTACATTTACATTTGTTCATAAGTTGCGAGGTGCACTAGTTAAATTGTGTAACCTGCATATATTTTCGACAATTATCATAGTTTTTGAAACATACGAACAGATAACTAATGTACAATTTTATGAAATTGACGTGACAGAGAATGCAATTTTTTAAAGTAAATCGAAGAGATTTACAGCGTTCACTCAATTTTTTTTCCGACGGACACATATCTGTGATACTGTTGCTTTTGAACCATTCAGTTTAACATAAATGGTAACTACACATCAATAAGTGTATTATATTGTATGATGGAATACTATTGTTTTATTTATATTGAAATTATACAGAGGTATCTTATTAATGTCATATGGAAGCTATAAATTTATGTGAAACCGTCTTCTTGTCTTAAATTATCGCCTGGTATGAGGTCTAGTCATTTTAAACCACTGCACTGGTGATGGTTTATACAAGATAATCATATAAAATTCATCATACGGAGCAATATGAAAGACAGATCTGTAGGTTCTGTGCCGGATCACAGTGGGGAGTTAGAAGCAAGTATTGAGGATAGACCTCCCTTCATGTTCTGTTTTCCTCAATAATATCTTTTAAACTATCATCTTTGTGGATTTGTAGAAAATGTACAACATATAAATGTAATCTATTACTTGAAACACTCATTTCCTGTAAGTATTACTGTAATATAGCTCAGCCTGTCACACGAGGCTGTAATATTTTCCCTCTGTCTGTCGTTTTGTTAGCAATGTCTCTACTGTATAAGAGTAGAAGGTAGGAACTAGTACTTTTGTATAGGGCTTCATTTCTATATATGAAAATCTACCATTGGTTAATGGTACATGTGTCTATATGGCAGCTGAGTGTTACAGAATTATTTGATTGCTCATAATGTATGTGTAATAAGAATACTTTAAAGAATTTCGAATAACATCGTGACAGAAATCATATAAAGGATGTATTATATTGTCATGGAAACAGGAAAAGATTACAAGTACAAAAATAAATTTATTTTTATCGGTATTAGTTCCGATACGCGGACAGTACTACCAATATTTTGTCCATAATAGAGTGGACTAACTCAGTTTTATTACTTCATGATCAGTTTTATTCACATCATCAATATTTGCTGCATTTCAATATAATTTGTATGCCTTCACTATAAAATAATAATAATAATAATAATGCCTTTTTGCCAAGTGTTTTTCAGTTCACACGGTTTAAATAAGTACTACAGTAGCTATCAGCAAAATACTAAAACTCATATTAAAAGAAAAATAAAAGCTACTACATATTATGCCATAAATTGAATAATCGCATACCTTAATTTAAAATTTATTTAACTGTCAAAGTCTGACGTAGTCTTATGTAGCATGCCAGTATCCCACACGTAGCATCCATCGGCAAAAGGTTTGCAGTTTTACAATATACGTATTTATATGGTCTTAATTTTGTAAATTGTGCATAAATTGAAGAGATATATTTTTAATCTTTTATATTCGCTTACCTTTAAGAATACTGTTGATATATACCGGAAAACAATAATAAAACACTTACATATATTAGTTTTTACAATATGCATCTTAGTCGCCTCAGGCCATAAGGCCATAATATCAGAACAGTCCTCTGAACCTAGCTAGAGCTTCCAGGCATGCGTAAGTCACATGATCAGGAGATGACAGATTGCTGTCCAGCAATACTCAAAGCGTCTTCAGAGTGTTAGACAAGACATATTTCACCTCCGAAAATGACTTGCACAAGAAACTTCCTGATAGTTTACAACACATGCGGTGGTGCTACATGAAGTGCCGTATACTTACTTACATTAAGGTGGAGGCCAAGGCTGATCGACTATTTATGTATGCAATAAGGATAGTAATTGATTACCCAAAATTGGAAAACTCACTGTCATGTTTGTAGGAGAAATGTAGCTTGCAAATAATCAGCATATGCGTGTGCCGTGCAATATCTGATGTAGACAGGCGACAGACATCGGCTGTGTATAGAGGGAACAAGGTAATTCGACATTGATCGGTTGTTGTCTCTTTTGTAGTGGATGGACTGTACTAATTTACTAGAACTAAACCCACAACCCCAGGAAGGCCTTCAGGAATGTCTAAACAAAAGACTTCTCCAGCCTGCCCATACACACTTGAGAAATTTTTTTTAACCCTTCAACATTTGAATGGAAGCCAGAAAACTGCTAAGGTCTACATTATAACAGCAGATCAAGTTTACAATTCAGTGACTACAATGTCCGTGTTGGAAGGTGTAAGTCGGCCTGGTTATTTAAGCTTACAACTATTTTTTCTTAAATCATGTGCTCCTGTTTTAACTCTCTAAGTCTGTCGTATAGAGAGACGAAAAAAGATGAATTAAACCTACTTTAAACATTACTTTTATATCTATACAGTTTATAGTAACTACCGTTCAGAAGACCCGTCAAGGTCTCCAGCTTCCAATAAATTTAAGGAAACAATTTGTGGATAGGAAATTTTATGGAATGTGCCAAAATAGTCACTGACCAAGAGAAGTTATCTTTCCCGAAAACCATCACAAGAGGAGTGTATGGACCAGGCGCTCTATATCAGAGGGAGACGAAACCAGAGGGGCTTTAGAGGTCCACACTGACGGATAGTCTACGTTCGCGGGAAAACATACACTTTATAACGTACAACGAGGCACATAAAAGGTAAACAATTGATAATAAAATCGGTAAAATTCTAAAGGAGAATGGTGAGCTAAATAGGGTAAGATGGGATAATTAGAACAGAAGAAGTGAATCTGTGCAGAAGTCACATAGACACAAGAGTAACGAAGAGAGAACAACAATAGAATTTAGAATAAGCATTTTTTAGTTGTCCTTTATACAGTATGCATATGACAGTAAACGTTTAGTACACTTGTTCTGGTATTTAAAAATAATTCAGGAATGTTCCGGTAGGAGAAACCAAAGAAGTGTGCTCTTACCGTTCTATCTCTGTAATCAGTACAGTAGCTAAAATATTTGAATCAATAATTAAAGACAGGCTTTTACAATTTTATATTGGCAAGAACATCTTGGTCAGAAATCCATTTTTATTTGTACCAGGAAAAGGAACTGACTAATATAGCTGTGCATTAATAATAATAAATTTTATTAATATGTTAAATTTTAATTTGAACAGTAGGGGGTAATGCTCTCAAATGGCTGATATATTTCTGTAAGGGTAGGAAAATACCGATTAAAATAAATAATATTATAAGTGATACTGTAGACATTAATGATGGTACTGCTCAAGGTGGTGTATTGGGTTCCTTAGTGTTTTTAATATTCATTCATTACTTACTAGAACTACAATTTAACTCAAATATATTTGCTTATGGCAATGATACAGTACTTTTATGCTCAGTGTTTAGTAAAATTCTTTAAAAGTAAGGATTCAAGATGACCTGAACAAAATATATAACTGGCTAATTAATAATAAACGGATACTCTCCCAAATCAAAATGTGTTGTATACTTTAGTCAGAAACCAGGACCTTTCACTAGTAAACAATAAATTTAAGCGTTATTGCCACTTACACAGTTGTATATATGTATGTAATTGTTCACATATCAGTAATTTAGACTCTAAAATCTTTGGGAATGGTTATTGACAATAGGCTAAAATGGCATCTGCATATGAATAAGTTTAGTGGGAAGCTAAGATCAATTAATTACTCTTTATTTCACATGAAGAGCTATTTTGAAAGCAAATGTTTAATAGTATGATTTAAGAGTAATTTGCGATACGTGATTCTTCATTACGGTGGAACCTACTTAACAATGCTAAAAAGTGTAATTGGTTGTTAATGAAGAGCACTCAGAACTATTTTTATCGTCAATAACAGGAGAGATATAAAATTAAAAAATATTCTTACTTTTAATCAAATTTATAAACAAACTATTTAATGTTTATTCATAAAAATGTTAATGAATTTTCCTTTAAAGTTGCTGGCTGTGAAACTAGAGCATGACAATTTATTCTAATCCATATTTCAAATTTTATGAAAGAATCCAGCAGACTCAAATGTTTTACATGGGAACAAAAATATTTATCGAAACTGTAAAATGCCTTGGAAATATAATTAGTTTGGACAAAAATCATAATTTAAAATGAAATTATTGAGTTATATTTCAAATTAGATCTTAGCTTCTTAATTGTGATAGTAGGTATGGTGGAGCCAGTTGTATGGAGCACATACAAATACCGATATATGTTTACTACACGTTATCACTGCACGTTTTTAAAGAGTTTTTAAAATATATTTTTTTGTTATTTATTTGTAATTGTTTGTTTTTCTTTGTTGATATTTATACATTTTTACTTTTATTGTTTTATTTCTTTATTAATACATTGTTATTAAATATTTGTAATTTTTACATTTGATAGTATTGGTAATAAACCTGAACTAACCAACTAAAATGAACCAATACTGCCTAGATTTAATTATATTATTATACTCATCAATATATGTCATCTTACTTACCGCACGCAGTTAAAAGGTGCGTTACGAGTGATAATACAACTGCATGTATTAGTAAACCTCAATGCATTAACTGCACGAAATGTATTTTGTTTCCATAAATCCAACTATTTCCTGAATAAACATTTTTAAACTTAAACTTGAATCTGAACCATTCGAATTCTATTTTTATATTGTTGTATACGCTTTCAATACCAGAAATCTACGTTTTAGTCTAACAGTCTTCTTATTTAGTGCTTAATTTACATTTATTGTTTTAAATGGATAAAGAACATAAAATACTTCAGCTGTGAGAATTATTGGCTTAAACGGTAATTGAATATTACGTAAGTAAAAATATGAAACCTCAGTACAAGAACGTAAGATATTCCGGGAACAATGTCGAGTGTCACTGGAGTCTCGTCTATTGTCAATATCAGGTTTTATATTGGCTGTAGAGATGAACCTGTGGAGTTACGTGCTGGAGATATGTAAATATTAAAGACAACTTTATTGTATATTTATTACTATTACTTATTTTTTCAAAGTTTTTAAGTTTGTTATTACTTGACATTAATACTTTGATGTTCGATTAGACGATTATTTTATGTTCTTAGTATTTTTGAATGAAATTTTTGCAATATTATAAATAAACAAGCGCCTTGTTAATGCGTGCATCTAAAGATGATTCCACAGAAAGCGTCGTAGTGTCGTAATGGTAGTGGTCCAGGTTTTGCCTGAATTTGAGTCTAAAGTATTGTTACCCAACTGTCGAATGCTCGTAATATCATCTTGGTCCACAACGAGAATTTAGATCTAGAAAGTTGAGTTGAAGGTAGAACTTTTAAGTTGTTGGTAAAATTATTTTCAAATAAATCACATACGACTCTGTGATAGACTTTCAAATGTTTATTTGGCATCCAGTAAATATTTTGAGAGTTGAATTTCTGCACAAAAATGGATGTCGTGTTCATCAATAAATGTTTTATTAAGGTAACGAAGTCATTAAATGATAAAGGAATAAATCACAATGTAGCGTATGATACAGACGCTACGATGGTCGCACGAACGACTTGATACATAAAATCTTGTATACTCAACTAAACATAAGAAACAAATTTGCTCAAGAAATTGTGACTTTCCCTGGTGATAGCTCAACTACGACAAAGACATAGCAGTTGCTCGACATCGAAGGGGGATGCACAAGTTTATCTTATTGGCAACACGCAGGAAGTGCCAATTAGAAGTTAATATTTAGCGTCACCTTTCCTGTGGTGGCGTGTATATCATATTTGAGGGTTATGGTTTTTAATTTAATTTATTCAGATTATGATACCATTTCACAAGTATACTTTGTGCCTTGTACGTGCATGTTTTTAGTTGTAACTTTGACTTTGGTCTGCCCAGTTACTCTAATGTATTTTACCGTTTTATTTGTAACTGATCTAGGATTTGTCACCTGAGGAAGAGATTGCATAACAGTTTCCGTAACGTTATGTTTATATTTTAACCAATAACAATGACACATGTTCATAATCTTGTAAACCTGTGTCTTAATTTGCCTGATTTCAAATTATATGAGATAATATTTATTATAAGAATGTTACACAAAAATAAATTTTAAATCAAGAATAATCCTTATAAAAATTAAATATTTCCGGAATGTCATTTTAAGCACATGACTGTTAATTATATAAGTTTAAAATAACTTTCAGTTAATATTACTCATTCCCAGTATAATGATCAGTTCACTCCGAGTTTTATAATAGTCATGTTTCCATCTTATTGTTTACTAGCTGTTGCCCGTCCCTTCGCATGCGGTTTCATAGGCTTATCACGTGTATGAGCTCTTCTGGTTATAGTGAATTGCAATCCCGACGCCAATTTTGAGTTTGTCTTGTTGCCAGGATCAAGCAAGTATGTGAAAACATGTATATTTATAGCCATTGTAATTTACTCCAGTATTAGTTTATTCGTCTTGATAGTACTTTTCGAAATAGGAAGAGGCATATGTAACTTAAGAGAACTTAAGAATGTGTATGTAAAATTTCAGTACGATAGATTTAATAGTTTTTACTGATTGAGTAAAACATACGCACACACGTACACCATTACATTTGTATTTAATACTTTGGATTAGATCCTCTGTAGTATATTTATGACCAAGCCCAAAATATATAGGTGATATATGAAATAGCTAGTAATTACGATTTTAAAAAATGATTACGTTTATTCATACATAACATACATTGTATTAATGAGTAATCAATATCATAGCTTCGAGAAAAAAAATCACTGTGCAACAAAAATTTCAATATTTAATAAATGCGTACATAAAAAGTATCTTTGTGTGTTGATATATTACGAAGATGATGCAATTGTTCCTTACTCGTATAAACTTTTAGATGTACCATAAACTGGTAAGAGTGATTGCATACTGCAATGCAACTATTCTAAATTAGAGTGTTTGTGTTTTGTTGCTAGTGGTCTGTTTTCATACAACAGCTGCATTAAGCTTTATAGACTGTAAACGCCGCATGACTTCACCGCAATGTTTGATAGTGTCATCGCTGTAATGGGTCAACCCGCATTTGGCAGTATAGTCATCTAACAAATACTGGAACATCTATATACACAACTATTTAATATAGGTGAAGAAGTTTCACCTCATATTGCACAAATGAGTGAACTATGATGTTTTAGACATGATCTCTAAACACGGTAAGGCAACCGAGTTTCTATACATCACGTAGCTAAATAGGTGTACTCGATGAGGCAATGAAAATACCTCTCCAACTCCATAATTTATTGTAAATCCCAGATGTCTCTGATGTACAAACGTTGCAAAGATTTCGTTTTAAACTTCTTCGTTGACGAACTTTTTTGGATATCTCCAGACGAACATGACTCCAGATTCCAGGAGTTAACACGTGACAGCATCAGAATTCAGCCCCTGCACTAAGATGAAAATTAACTGGAGCTAAACTCAACATTCCCAACTTTACATAGTACTTAATTTCTATGTTCCCAATACTAAATGTCACCATTTATATACACTCTAGAGTGGCACGATGGAGTTAGTACAGATTTGAGGTGAGCTATAAAAAAAGGAGCAAAACTTTAACTTTAGTGTATTTCTGTTTATGTAAAACATAACAATAGCAAGTTTTCGTCCATAACTACAATAAAACGTAATCAATAACTAAAATTAAATAAACAAGTCACCCACGCCTTCAGCCATCCTCAAAGTATGGCCGCGAAGTACGTGGATCATATAAACACACCACGTATTCATAGTGATCTGTAGCGTACAATTTAGTATAATTCGTCTAAATGACAAGTTTGTGATGATAACGCGTTTGATATTAGAAGTAATAGCTGTTAATGACCCATCGTAGAAGTATACAAACTTCTTTAAAGCATAAATATCAAATTTGACTTTTAGCACTAGTAGTAAGTAATTACTTAAATAAAACTAATTTGTATTAAATTAAAAGTTAAAGATAAACTTCGAGATCCATTATATCCTGCTAGAGAAATTAAACCAGTGCTGTGCTCATAAGTTTAGTTTTTCATTTTTACCTAAACTTTATAAACAGAATAACTTTAAAATAAGGTGAAATAAATTACAGTTTGTTGTTGAAGAAAGTTGGATTGTTGACTGAAAGTGGCGAGGAGTATTTTATATTCATGAAATAATTTGTTATAATTTCCCGCGAAGAAGGTATGTATGAATGTTAAACAATAAAATTTTTCCAGATAGCAATCTACATTTTTAAGATAGCATGTTACATTTAGTTTAGTAAAAGAAACATTAAAACGTTGTCTTAGAGTTTTCAATCTACATACTAATTGAGGCCATATCCTCTCTAATTTCATTAAAGTACATTTTTGATACCTTAAAATTATACAATTTCATGAAAGGCAGGACTATTAGATCTCTAAATATGTGATTGGTATGTAGAAATTCAGTTTTTTTGATAATATTAGAACAAAGTACTTTTCAAGAGTTATTATTGGTTTTAAAGTACAATAAAAATGTAAAACATACGCCTCCATGAGGAGATCCTCGTACAGGCCAATTGAGTATGAGAATAGTCAGAAACAGGCTTAAAAAGAAATTTAAAAGCACCGGCAAGAGGACAGCTTAACATAGCTGCTAGTGTCCTCGCACTTACAGTAATTTACTTTGATACGTGTTACATCCACGTACACTTTTTTATATCATTTCGTAGAAGTAGTAAAACATAGTTTCCAATTATGTAATAAATTTATAAATTGATGCGTTAGTTTTTAATTTTCATACAAACAAAAAAGTTTAATTAGAACAGAACTCATTATTGCAATTCATAACAAAAGGTATGACGTCGGTTTAAGACTACCTACCAAAATTACAAAAGGAAATAACCAAACTTGAATATCCAGCCTGTATAATAGTACATTCCAA
The DNA here is from genome assembly GCF_021130785.1 of Homalodisca vitripennis. Classification (NCBI taxonomy): domain Eukaryota; kingdom Metazoa; phylum Arthropoda; class Insecta; order Hemiptera; family Cicadellidae; genus Homalodisca; species Homalodisca vitripennis. The sequence goes on from NC_060207.1 coordinate 79,044,550, forward strand.
ATAGCAGCGATAATGAAAGATACCAATTTATCTGGCAATAAAAATACATAAATAAGATACAATGAGCAATGAGATCTGTTTACGTTACGTATTCGCTACATCTAGAAATATTAATGAGTAAGCGGAAAACAATGTGCATGGTTCTGAAACAATCCAACGCTTTCCGTAGGCTCCGCTGCTATGTTGTTCCGTAATTCTGATCTCAAAAGATCGGGAAAAACCCAGAAGAAAATTATACGAAATTGCTTTTTCAATAAGAGCTTAAGGTTTTTAAATACTTTACTCAGATTTCGTTTAGGGGCTTCCTGTGTAGTTGCCACCTTTATTGTTGTAATTTACGTCTGCATCCACTAAGGTCTTCAATAAATATTCTAATTAATCCTATCTTGACATATCTTTTGTACTCAGCACACAGATTTGGCTGATTTTGGTGACTCTTTTGGCACTCAAATCCAATAAGAACCAGAAAAACACGAAAGGGACGAATACATGGTGAATTTGGTAGATAAATCAGTGGAGGGATCCTAATATCCTAAGAGGGCATCACTATATTTATATCACTCCTGTCTATAACATAGGTAACTGATAAAAGGCAATATCACAAATTCACAGTCACCAAACAGCGTGAACTATTTATTTCCTGGTGAAGTGCAGTTGCGGCATTGTGCACCGTAGTTTAGTACACATATGTTATAAAGAGTTCTACGACAATTCGTGCATGATGATTCACAATAGATTTAAATTTGGTAACTTTAATCATTATTTTATTTTTTAATTGTGTGTTTCTGAGAATGGGGATGGCTTTATATCGACATTAATTTTAAAACAGTTCATCGCACTAATTCACACTTAAATGTTTAGAATGTATATAGAAAATTTACTAACACTCTCAAGCTATACCACTGTTGTAACTTTAAGTTTTAAGAATTTTGTAAAAAAATGTAAATTGTGAAACATTCCCTGATGTTTAAGACTGTTTTAAAGCCTTGGTATAAAACAGAATATAAAATAAATCCTAAAAACTATTGCCCAGTTGCCTTACTTTCAACATTATTTAGAATGTAAGAAAAAGTTCTTAAAACCCGTTTGGTAAATATTTGTAAGTGGTATTTCTTCAGTCATAATAAGTACGGCTATAGAAGCAAAATGAATACAACTCATGCCTTATTATATTTTACGGCACAGGTTTACAAGGAATTAATACAGGAATGTGCTTTGGAGGAATTTATATTGACGTGATGAAGGCCTTTGATACTGTGGCTCTTTACATTGTATTTTTCAGAATTTATGATGCCGGTGTCCGCGGTATTCCTTTGAAGTGGTTTATACAATATATATGCGATCGAAGTCACATTAATAGAGTGTGGTGTATTGACAGAAACACGGGTAAAGTTTTAAAAACAGTATATCATGCGTTCATAAACTCAACAATCGAACATGGAATGGAAATTTGGGAAGGAGCATGTTTTACATTTTCATTGTATTTTAAAACCAATAATAACCCTTTTAAATGACTTCGTTCGAATATTATCCAACAAAACTAAATTGCAGCATACCATATGTAGAGATTTAAGAATACTGCCTTTCATTAAATTGTGTAATTTGAGGTATCGAAAACGTATTTTAATAAAATTAGAGAGGATAGGCATAACTTAGGATGTAGATTGAAAACTATAGGAAACCGTTCTAATGTTTTTTTCGTAACAGCGCTCTAAAAGCTTTATTCTTATCTCGAAATATTTTGTTGTTTCACATCCATACCTTCTTAGCGGGAAATTATAACAAATTATTTCATGAATATAAAGTACTCCTCGCCACTTGTACTCAACAATCCAACTTTCTTCAACATCTAACAGTGATCTATTTCACCTGATTTTAGGGTTTTTCTGTTTAGAAAGTTTTTAGGTAAAAATGAAAAACTTTTCAACCATTTCAATATCTCAAGATACGGCTGGACCAATTCGGTTAATTCTTTTTGTAAATTGTCCATTAAAATCCGAGGAAGGTTTTTATGTTATCAGTAGACCGTTACAAGAAATAAGCTTCAGATGCAGCATTTTACAAACGTTCATTCTATGTATAAAGAAATGGCAGTATCAATTGACAGAACAATGTACACTTCATATTCATGTACATTATAAGTATCGTATTCATCAACATACGTAAGAACGAATTGTTGTCGAAATTAATTAATTTTCAAAAATGCCTTTGTATATTCAAACGCTGGAATAAGAATTGTTCGAATGCAAGAGCATGAGTCGTTTAATACAAACAATAATTTACTTAGCTATAATATTAGTTCCCAATTTCAACCGGTCATTTATGTGAATTAGTAATGCGGACCACAGCACTTGATACTTTTAGTTTTATTTTCATTCACATACAATCTTATATTTTCATTTACAATAAAGTCATAATTCACAGAAAATCGCTTAAACACATATTTTTACTAGGTGAAATCTATAACAATTAATTTAAATGGAATGAGAGATTGCATGTGTTTAATCAGTAATGCTAAAACTAAGTAAAAGCATTACAAATTTTGAAAATATATTAATTGTAAATTATTATAATAACAAAAAAGACAAACGGACGAATGGCTTTACTCAACATTATTCAGAAATTGTTTAAAACATGTGAATTTCGTAAGTAAGAATTAAATACACCAGGTGTTAAGAGTGAACTTCCTGCTAAGTTTAAACGATAAATTATATTCAACGAGTATTGCTTTGGCTAAAATAACTTCCACATTTTGTAACTTTAGAAATTTTACAAAGTACGGGTTTTGACAAATATGTTAAATAATTTTAAGTGTAAAATTTATAACAATGATATTTGTGATCAGAGCATTAACAAGATTTGAATAGTAATCTTTTGATACAGGATTTTGTACAACTAATATCAATTTTAAAGTATTATTTTAATTTTAAATGATGTCACAACACCCTGGACTAGAATAGCGTCATGTGAAAATAATTAGTGTTGACCATTTCCTCCATATATACTCGTGTTCTTGGCATTCCTTTGTCAGATCTATGTACAATGCTACTAGTATCAAAAACAAATATAAGTGTAGAATCAAAACGTAGAAAATACCTTTTCCTTTACCTACAGTATATATTTATTTAAATGTTTGTATTCAAACATTTCAAAGTGAATACTCAATATTAACTATTTATTCAACTATTTACAGCTATTTTTGAACTAAAACACACGTTTAAAGTAGTAGTATTATAAATAAATAAATGCGCTTTCATGTAAATTTGTAATGCAAACAATTGTATACAAAGTGGGTTAGAGAGTGTCTAGTTGACTATATATTGCTAACAGCTAATATCAATGAATTAGTATTCAATGGTTATTACTAATTCTCTAAAATTTTCCAGGATGAAAACATTTTACCAGAATTCATTTGTGTGTATACTTTGTATTGTAGAAAAATTTAGTAGTGAGAAATAAGCTCAGTAACAATGATGCATTTAAGCTTCTCTCGACAGCCAATAATTGAAATTCAATAAACCAATTTGATGACGTCGCCCTTATGTAAACCACAGCGGATATTGTCAGGTTTCACATCTAATACACTTGCTACGGTAGAGCCATTGTCGTCTTCCATTGTTCAACAATTTAAAATTAAGCAAATATGAATTCCACGAAGAGCTATTGTAATTCCTCAGTTGTTTTGTACAACAGAAAACATTAAATTTAGCTTGTGTTCTGCTAGTATGAATCATATGGTCATTTCACTAGACTAAACTTAAAGGTAAAAAGTTGTAAGTAATTAATTTAGCAGTAGCTATAACACTTTCTCATCGGAAGTTATAATATAATAACAAGTATGTACTTTAATTGCACCGTGTTACACTTTTACCGTTACAGGTGTGTCACACATCAATCCTGCCGTTTTAAATATAGAAATTAATATTACTAGATATTTTACATTTAGCTTGATTTTATTATATATTGTAGCTACTTTAAATATACAGGTACATCTGAAGCAAGGTAAATGTTTAAATTGTACGAAGCCCTAAACTTATTAATATTTTTCTTTTTCTAAATTTTTTAGTTAGTGTGATATTTAGTTATGTGGTATATATTTTGTGTATGTGTGTTGTTTAAGTTGTTTTAGTCGCTTTTTAATAAGGATTGTTTTTAATCTAAAAGTTAGATATGGATCACTTAAGACGACTTTCCTAAATAGAGAATAGGGAGAAAAAAGATAATACTCCAAGAATCAAACAATTTAAAGTAGTACATTTTATCACTTTTTCCCCACGAACAAGAAAATATGGCAGACGATATAAATGAGAATTTTTGCAGTATGTACGTGAGCCATAACTTATGGAGTAACATGTTTTTAATGTTTATAACAATATTTTTTTTAGTAATAATATAAAACTCCCTTGTGAACAATGTTTGGCTAATTCCTTTCTAGTTCTAACGCAATATTTCATGATTACAAGAGATGATATAACTGGATTTGGAATACTTATTATGATTCCACTTGAAGAGGTATATAAAATATAAAACATTTTTTGGGTAAAGTTGAAGAATCCTCGCACGATCGCTAGACACGGTTACTGAAAACAGAAGAAAACGCGATGTGTGCGTAAGTGCAACGCACGGCATGAGTTGCATTATATTGTTACAATAGGACAATAGTACCTGCAATGTATTTAATTGTAACAATACAATGCAACTCACGTTTGTACACAGGACTATAGTTTGCCTTTTGATGGCGCAAACAGAAGTCCATACAAAGTCTCGGTGTCTTCGGTTAGCACAAGTTTTGTTCGGAAGGAATGCCAATATTGTACATTCCTTGGCGACTGACACCGGCACTCCTGCTGGTAGCAAACTACAGATCAGACTTCAACAAAGGAATTGTTGAGGCATCAGGTGGCTTCTTGGAGTTTGTATATGGAACAATACGATCTATCTTCATAAGACGTAAAACGTTTATAAGACGCAATAAATCACTACAGTAATGAACTGTGGTTAATTCAAGCACTGTAGCATATTAAATCATGCAATTCTTTAAAAGAATTAACTAGAAATATTTAGTATGAGTAAAAAATTCTGTTTTTAAAAATTGAAAGATTTATTAAAAATTTTAAACTGGGTTGGAGGGTTTTTAAAAGTTCGCAAAATGTTAAGCGTTTTTGAAGAGAGATCGTTTTTTTTTTTGTCCTCTAATAAAAATTATTTTTTGTCTGGTATAAATAGGCAAGAATCTGAAATAGATTGTATAAAATATTAACTGTAATACACAAACAGACAGAAGGTATAAAATGTCACGTTATCTAAAAGCTCTCAGCCGTTGTGTCCCTTGACTGTATCGTAAATGGTCTTAGAAACCTCTTTGCTGAATGAAAACTAAATTGATAGAACGGAAGCATAAAATCACCAGAACATTGTTCCAAATGCAAAATAAATTTTAATAATCTAAATAACACAAATTGATGGCCTCAATGAATGCTAACTCTGCTGGAAAGCTCATAGAGTAGATGCAATAACTTAGATCTTCAATAAGTAAAAGTTCTACTTGAGATAAAAATTGAATTGAATGAATTCAAAAACTATTCATATTTTTCCCTCATAAATAAAAAAATGTTTAGCGTAGTCCAAAATACATTATCCTGGTTCTCACCACGAGTTAATAAGCAATATCCTTAAAAATGTTTCTCTGTTCACATCGCGCATAAACACTGATTGTTTGCGTAGGAAGATAGTTGTAAACATGCAGCGTTACTACAGGAAGGAACTGATATGGTAGAACTGATATAACTGGTAGAAATGATTGGTTTTTACTATAAGAAGACCTGAAGTAAATAAGGATCTAAGTGCCATTTTTTACATTTTTGAGTTATAATCTATGAACAAACCCAGTTGAAGTATATTATGATTTAAGTGCCAAATATGTTCCTACTACTTCCCATTATTACCAACAGAATGCGTCAGGTGTATGTACCCTGCAGCCCAAGAAAAATTATGATCTATGTGCCGCGCGCCAGTAGTCATCAGCTAGCTATTGTTGTGATTGCACAGTCGTATTTGCTCTGTTTTGTTTGAGGTTAGGTTTGCCCATTTTCATTGAAAGAGTATTAGTGTAGTGTGTTTGTGAATTTAGTGTTAAGTATGAATGAAAGTGGAAAGAAACGCCGTAGTAAGGGAGAAGGAAGAGAATGTGATGAAAGGAAAAAACTAAGAAACAGTGGACAAGAATACACTACAAAAAACAACACTTTAGTTGCTGCTAAAACTCCACCTCCTGAAAATGTACAATGTAAGTGTAAATATAATTGCAAAAACATTTCACACCAACAAAAGCTGCAACTATTTAAAGATTTTTACATAGTAGATTTCTCTAAGCAACAAAATTACCTTTTAGGCCACATTACTGTTAAACCTGTACAACGGAGACGCCACGGAGACTACAATGATCCCAAACAGAGTAGGCGCCAGGCTAATCTGAAAAAGAGTACTTGTCTCAAGACCTGAACATCAGTAGGCTGTTCAAAGCATTTAAGCAAAAATATCCCAGATCTCATATTTCGGAACGTTACTACTTTGATACTTTCAAAAAGAAGTTCGCTAAACTTTCATTTCATAGGCCTAGGACTGATACATGCGTAACCTGTGACTTGTTAACGGCAAAAGTTGCATCTTCAGTAGGAGATGAGAAAACACATTACCAAAACAAACTTACTACGCTTACCACAGTGGTCTCTCTAGACTTCTTAGAACTGGAAGTGATGCTGCTCCACATGTTGATTTCTTCAATGAGACTGTCGCATCCTTCAAGAGGAAAGTGGCTTCCCTTGTAAACAACTAACTAGTAGCCTGCCCCCTCGCGCGCGCGCGCACGCACACACACACTCAAACACGCACGTCACTGGTATGCATGTAGTGGATTTAGTTTATATTTATTTCAATGTTAAATTATTTAAGATGTTAAGATGTTGTTGATTATTTATTAGGTTTACGCATGTTACTGATTATTTATCTTTTTTTGCATGTCGCTAGTTATTTATTGTTACTTTTGCATGTGTCAAATTTTGTTGTTATCACTTAGTTGTTATTTAATTCTTATCATACACTACACATTTATTACTGTTGCTTCGTTTTTATATTTAACTATTTATTATTGTTTTTGTTTTTTTTTTACTTTTTCGTTGGTTATTTGTTAACTCATATTTATTACTAATTCGCTGTTTTTTCTGTATTACTTATTTTAACACTGTTTGTTATTTAATTATAATATGTATACATTATATTAGTGATTATATTAGTGCTATTAATAGTTTATACTCCTTTTAACTTATTACATGTACAAGTGGTGTAATTCCGTTGGAAGAATAAATAAATAAATAAATAAATAGTCAAGCTTCACCATTTAAAAGCAGAGAAAGCTAGGTTACATTTGAAAGAAGATTGCAAAAATGCTCAGACAATCAACAGTAGCACTAATGTTTTCTCTCTTGATCTTCAGCAAGTGTTTTCCTTACCAACACTTACCCACAGCAACATGTATTATCTGCGCCAGTTGTCCACCTACAATCTAGGCACTCATTTTCACAGTGGGTTATCGATGATGACTTTGTGGCATGAAGGCCAATCTTGCAGGGGCGGTAATGAAGTAGCATCGAGTTTATTGAGAGTATTGAAAGAAATCACTCCATCACAGACACTGATTGCCTGGAGTGATAATTGCGTTGGGCAAAATAAGAACCAGATGCTGCTTTTCTTGTGGATATACCTTACATCAATCTGAGTATACAGGGAAGTACATCACAAGTTCCTTGTAGCAGGGCACACTTTTCTTGAATGCGACCGTGATTTTGCAGTGATTGAAAAGCGAAAACGTGTTACCAAGTGCTACGTACCTGAAGACCTGAAGGAGATGATTGAAAACGTTCGAGACAAAAACCATTTTGTTGTTAACATGATGGAAGAAAATGACTTTTTTAACTTTTTTACAAATTTTTAAATACAACAAAAACTTAAAATCTCAAAAAATGTTTGGTTAAAGGTTGTTGCTACATCACCTGGTAAAATCAAGGTGAGACAAACTTTCAACGAACTTGAACAGTGACCACAGTAAACGTTTTCAAAACAGGCATTACAGTTGAGGACATAAAAAACATTGATCTTCCTAGACTGGAGTGTGTATCTCAGATTTCGGAATCAAAGAAATCAGATCTAAAGAGTGTTATCCCGTTCCTTACTCAGCCTAGCCATAAAAACTTTTATGAACAGTTGACACTATAAAGTAGGCATAAACTAAACAAGACTACAATTTTAAGTGTGTAAATTTTATTTTATGAATTTTTGTAAACAAAGTAAGTTAAAACTCTATTATTTTGCTTTTCTAATACCCGACACTGCCTAATACGTATGGTATCCTCCACCCAAAAAATGTATAAGCCTAGTTAAGGTTTTGTAAAAATAAAGTCTTAACTATCATTAATCATTGTAGTAAATAAAAATAATATCAACTACGTGGCCTAATACAAAAATCAAAGTAATTGAGACATTTATGGCACACTACAAGCATAAGTAGATAACCAATGATCAATTATTTTGTTAGTTATTTGTTTACGTTATGGATTTAAAAGAGGCTGAAGCCTTTTACTAACTTCAACTGTAAATGTATATAGCTGTTTAGTTACAGATAATTTTAGTGATGAATGATAAATATTAATGTTTTTTTTAAGTTCAAAAGTATTCGTGGAAATTTCCCTATGTTTTTTTTTCGAATATAAGTTTTTTGGGCTTTAACGAATATTTTACACACGAAAATTATTTAAATAGGTCTAAACTTCCTTGTGATTGGAGCTTGGCAACATATTTAGCGACTTATTTTTATTCGTAAGAAGATTTTTGCAGTTAGCCATTAGAAGTATCCATCATTAAATTTCAGACAAGACCCAAGAAAAGATTAAAAAATTAAAAATATGCCTTGCTCAGTAAATACCATTTCAGGTTCATTCATTACCAGTTTCTCCCTGTCTAGACATTTTATATTATCAACCATTGTCTGGTATTTGTTAAAGTCTAGCTTGGTGTACATATCTCACACACGTACAGCACCATAGAGATCATATTCATGATCCTCAATCTAATCATACCAGTACACGACACTGATAGTCGGTTAGAGAAATCAGATGTGGTGATTTCCACTTTCAAGAAACGTGACACCAGTATATGGTATAATATTTTATAAAATTTGAATGAAAAGGAATGACAGTTCTTTGATTATTTTCAGCTGGAAATAGACGAGATTCACGCCTAGATACTTCTCAGCGTTCTATAGATGTCAACTTATATTAGGTGTATCCAGATTTTATCTGTGGTATCAATCCTCCCCTAGGCGACTTTGGTCTTCTAAACCAATTAGAGAACACAGAGTATAGATAATTATAATTAAACATCCAGTGAGTCGTATAAGTATTTTTGGTGATACCCATGATAGTGTTTATTGCCCCAAATACCTTTTGAGAAAATCCCATATGATCAAAACCACACTAACAATCCCATTATAACCAAAGTTCCTCATACGTTTTCACCAGGCATGCATTGAATACATTTAGTACATGCATTTGCAACGACATATTCAGTACATTTGCACTAAAAAACCTATAAAATTTAATAATTAGCTTGCCTTATGCAAGAATTGTTTTATCAGAGACTCATCCTGATACACGCTCGAAGATGTGAAAATTATAAAAATCATTGATGGCTTTCGATATTAAACAAGTGCGCGTATATTACATTTTAAGAATCTATCAAAAATAGTCCCCATACCCTACAAAAACATGAACTGATATACAGACCAGATGTCTATGCTTCTAAGTTAATAACTTATCTTAATGGATTATCTTATCGATTAATTAATTAATGTAATCGACAAAGAGATTCCTGGAAACGTTCTTGTACCTAGAAATGCAAGATATATTACAAAACTTACAGTGTATTACCTTTTACCACTACTTTTATAATTATTTTTATAAGTTAATCAGTGATTTTAACTTGTAGAAATTACTAGTTTATTGCATTACAAAGAAAAGATAATCCCGGACAAGATGGAATACTGGAGATTGTAGAGATAAACCGTTGTTGGGAGCTTACATGGTGGAGGAGATCGATGTCCTAATAAATGATGTTTTGATACCGGAACAATGTCCTCCTCAGAATAAGTTCACAATCCTGAGTCGCTAAGTTCAGTAACGTTATGGAAAATGTTTCCAATTGTATTTAATATGGTTCTAAGACTCAATATTGCAATTAAAACATTATTGTTATTTTGTTATAATTTTTTTTCCTTTATGGCAACAGGTTAAGACAGTGTTATATTAATGTTACACTAGAAAGAAGATAAACACATTAACTCATAAAACATCAGAAGTTCATTTTGAGTAATTATTATTCAACTAATGGTTTCTTGATCAATTTCATTGTCATAACACACTTATATTGTGTGGGAAATAAAAGTGTTTGAATGTGCAAAGTAGAGAGATATGTCGCTTTTCTGAACATAACTTACATTCAGAACATAACAAAATAAAATCTATACTACTCCAAAAACATAATGTTATTGTTTAAACAATCTGGAGCTATAATAACATTTACTGTAGTCTATCTAGAATTATTTTTATATTGATAAAATTTTAACATTAGATTCAATGAGAATAAGTTACATTTTACTACAGTTGCACGAGGATTCCGCCAAGAAAATTAATAACAAACGTCGTATCCACTGTTGAATTTGTAACTTATGCTCGTATTTGGAACCTGCCTCTGCCTCTTACATTGGATTGCAGGTACTAACATCAGTAAAGTGGAAATAATACACACTTCACGTGATATTAAGAGTTTCTCTGTCCTCAAAAACTGGTAAGACGAGACAGATGTGCCTTCAGCAAGGACGGTGGAGTTTCTCTAACTCTGGATTGCAGGATCTAACAGGACCAGAGTGGTAATAATGCACATTCCACTTCATCTGACAACAACAGTTCTCTTGTCTTCTATTAAATGGTAAAATGAGACGGATTAGATTTCAACAAGGGTGGAGTTTCTCTAACTTTGGATAGCAGTATAAAACAGGAGCATAAAATCATAAACATCCTTGTTTAAATCTGTTTAAGGACCTCAATGACGATAAATCGTATGATCAAAAACCGTATTATAATTCTAATTGCACTTATATATATTGCAGGACATGGACTTTTTTTAAGACTACGAAGCATAAAACTATATAAGGAATGTTTAGCTGTATGACTTTTTTTGAAGCAGAAAATATAATACTAATAAACAGTGATTAGTATGTAATTTTCATCTATCTTAATTGAAGTGTAAATATTTTATTTCGGAACCGAAACGTAAAATATCTTCCTTGTCCAAAAGATATTTTTTATTGTAAACGTATTTTATGTACCTTATGGTTGTATTAGAATATATTGTACTTTAAGTGAATGAATTCATGATTGTATTCATAACAAAAATTAAAGAAAACAAAGATACATGCTTCACTGTTATACAGATTTTCAATCAAATTCAAATTGTTTCTGACCACACAAAATGTTGACTTACCATCACAAAACTAATAAGTCAGCAAACCCTGGTGATGGAAGATAGAGTTGTAGTGATCTCACATATCAAACTAAGTTTACTATTCAATAAAGGACTTCGTGGACGTTGTATGTTGACTGACGCTTTTTACAATCGTAAAACTTTTCGTCGGCGAAAAGTACATTCAGTATAACTAAATGTTTAAATCCTGTTAAAATAGTTTGTGGTTAATCTAGTCGTCGCGTTAAGGATAGTTATGCCTTAATAATTTACTCCAATTATTTAAAATGAAGGATTACTGAAGATCCTTAACGTTATCTGGTTAGAAAATGTTGTGGTTAACTATTTTAATTCAATTTAGTGATTATAATGTTTCCTATTTATTTTTATTTAGGTCGGTCAAAATCTGAGGCAGTAAGCAATTAGTTAAGTACATGTAATCTATGTAAGGTGAAAAAGGTTATGACAAATTTTCGTTCTAATGTGTATGTACTGGAAGATTAAGTTTCATACAAAATAAGTAAAAACATATTGACATTTAAAGTTCTTGGAGGAAAATAGTGCCAAGATTTATTTTTAAGTATTGAGATATTTACTACTTAAGTTTGACAAAATCCATAAATTTAATTTTTATAATTATTGCCAACTTTAGTTTACCTATTTTTAGGATAGGTATCCCTTTGTTTTATTACGCTAAGAAGAAAAATAAATTAAAACACAAGACTATATTTTTATACATATTTATATGTTTCTAAACACAATCATGTATGGTTAACATTGTATTTCCCCAAAGAGAAATATTTAAATGTTAAAGTATTGTATTGTAAAAACAAGATAAGTGTGAAAGTACAAAAGTAAAAACTCCTTATTATAAATTTCAAACAGCAAACATACTAGCTAAAACAAACAACTTAATAAAGAGATTTACTTTAACTTATTTACAATAAAACACCAACACGTAAGTAATATTTCACTCAATGTCAATGTCTTCTTTTTTCTCACAATAATAAATTGTCTGGAATAAGGCAATTGTAGTGTTCATGATAAAAAGGTGGAGTATATTTACAAAGGTATTAACTACATTTAACGGTTTTTGTTGATTTTGTTTGGCTCATTGCATTTCAGGTGAATGATTGGAACAGAAGGCCTCCCTTGCCTCCACAGATGAAAATTTAGAAATTCTCCATTATTGTTAAATTTGAGTTTCATTGCATAAGGTGTCTTAGCTTCAAATCTAAAGCAAAGAGCTTTAGAATGTTTTTATTGTCCAAACATAATATTCGTTAGGTTTTCCTACAATGTTTAAATTTTACGATGTCTTGATTTGTCATCATAGGTACAATCAATTTCTTTTTTCCTCAGTTTCCAGGAAGTAATCCTCAACTTCTTGCAAAGTTTTGTGGTCGCAAGGTGACATTACATTCCAGTTCTTATTTTGACCACCCCAGTTATCGCTGAACACTACTAGTTTCTTTGCATGAACATTGGCTACTGACAAGTATTTTAAAATACAAGTTCCGATTTCGTCACTGCCCCTCTTAGTCATTGACTCCTCCCACGAGAACATAACCTTTCTCCTTACCACTGTTATGTATACCTACATTATATGTCCACAGTTTTCTACAGTAGAATGCTGGTCGGCAACGTAATTTTGGAGTATAGAGCGTTTGTTGTAAGTCTACTGTGATCGTCATTAATATATGCAGGCGAGACTTTATTTTTTCTGACGCTTTATGCTGTGTGTACATAATTTTTGTTATGTTTAGCTTTTTTTCTCTATCCGACCTAAATTATGTAGTTCAATAATTATTATTTACAATCTGTCACATGCACTACACTACACGTATAAGTAAGAATATGGAAACTTAAATTCCATGTTGTATTTTGTAAAAAATATCCTTCTCTACTTATCCTAGCTAACTTTTGTTATGTCCGAGTTGGCAAAAGCATAGGTAATGGATTTTGTACAAACTACTCATTATTGTCATAACCAAAATACACCTTATTCGGATTCTGCTGCCTACTGTAGTGTGATCGGCATTTAGGCATGGCTTTAGTATACGTTTTATGAGGTCTTGTCTTATGTTTACCCCTTTTATCTGAAGGTGAATTGTCTCGTTAGACTTAATTTTTTAAATCAAGTTATTAACGCGAGTTTCATGAATTATCATAATAGATTTTTTATAAATAATTTATCGCTGACCATTTAATTGAGTTCGAAATACAAGGTATTTTGTTTTTAAGATGTATCTGGATTTTAGCATACTGATGTTTGGTAGGCACTGTTTCAATGTATCCAAATACATTTGCGTTTTTCACATTAAAATTGTCTATATCCCAAAATGTATTGAAAATTTCAATCTTTTCTTGCTCACTTAGTTTTTCATGACCTCTTAGAGGACACTTAAACATATCTCCTAAACTTCTTCTTGGGATTAAGTTTCTACATTTCGTTTTATACTCAAGATCTTCATTTTGTCTATTTCATCAAGGAATAGTTACCACGGCAGGTCCTTTTTTAGATTTCTTCTTCTATACCTGCTTGTTCATGCTCCTCATTTACTTAACATTTACTACGTCATTTACCTGGAAAATATTAAAGGTGATAAGGTTTGAATCTAGGTTACAATGCAAATTCATACCATGAAATTGATTATGTAACTTGTACGAACATGGTCATTGTTATAACAAATAAAATTCGGTGTTTTAATAAGAAATTTTGTTTAAAAGTCTTAAAATAAAAGACCACCTTAATTATGATCATAAATACTTTATACTTTTATAAACATGCCGTGAGATATAATAAACAGTAAAAGGAAGAGAAAACTAATCATGGGTTAGCAAACAAAAATTAGAACCGTTCATTTTGTATTTTATATAGCCAATTATGTCTGCTTTACATTTTGAACCTTACCTTTGTCCTGTTAACCTTTTTATTACAAAATATTAAAACAAAAACATTTGTATTTAAAATATTTATTTAGCTAAGTCAAATTTGTATATCGATTTATACGCAAAGAAAATGTTTAATCATGTTATAAAGTCAATATTTAACAATAGCTACATATACCCCTGTGTTCATTGTAGTTCAACTGGAAGGTAAGCTGCTGCTGAAAAAGTTACATTACGACATGAAAATATATATTTTTGAATGTAAAAGTATACTACAGCATGTTGGCGTCGAAATACATGAATACAAATACGGGAGTCGTGTCAGCTCAGATCATCACGGTTGCCTGCATCAGAGGAGGAGCAATCAGCGAGTTCTCCCGTTATTTCCTTCAAAACTCAAGCAAGTTGAGTTTTTATTTTCACACTATTAGCAATTCCTCTAAAAATTCTGCTTTTTTGGGCCCATGCTTACATTTATCCAGTTAATACATGAAGTACAAACATGAATATAGAGAAAATGTCCACACAACAAGAGCTAATCCCCTTTGTTTCTGGAAAAGTTGTGTCGTGTAATACTGTGTTAAACTGACACCTATTTAAAATTTCCGAAAAAGATGCGTACTAATTATCTCTTCAAAACCAAACACAAAGTACCAAGCAATTCAAATCACTCCTAATAAAAATAAACCTCACTAAGACTTCTTTTATAAAATTACAGCAACAATAATAAAACAAAAAATATCAAATTACAATGGCCATAACTATGCGCTTTTTAACATATTTTTTTCATTGTGGCAAGAAGACAAACTCATCATTGGCGTCGGTTTACAATTAACTTCGTGCTCATACAGGTACAAAACATACCAATTTAACTGGGAAACCGCAGGTAAGTGCTTGTCCACTTATAAAAGTGAGTAGGGGGAATTAAACTGTATCGTGATTGGCAGAGATCAACCAATCAGTAATCACTAAGACCAGTCAGCTATGCACATGGCTTCTTCATCACGGGCTCCGACCTTTTTGTTGTTGTCTAAAGTAATAGTACATTTTATTACTAGTGGACTTTAACGTGCGAAATACATTTTGGAAATGTTTTTTTTCTTCCATAAAGTACAAAGCTAATAGTAGCGTTTATAATAAACGTTTTTTATCTTTGTTTAAAGTTTGTTATTGACAATGCGAGGTTTTAATGATAAAAAGGATTTCGGACATTTCCCATCGTTGTATGTTACAAAAGGTATAACACAACGTTTCAAGAATTGGAATCTATCCTCTTCGTCAGGTGAGGAAGGTATAAATAAATACAAAAATAAAGAACGGAAAGAAGACTAGAAGGGAAAGAAAAGAGTTAAAACATACCCAAAAGAAGCTTGGAGTCCATTGTACTCGTATTTCTTTGACATATAACATATAGCTTGATTATAATCTTACAAGTCTTTAACGTAATTCAGGTCGATATTCATCTTCACGATTAATATGAATTAAACACGTTTGGAATATTTTTAACTCTTTAAGACGTTTGCCCTGTAAGTAGTTGTGAGTAATACACTGCTAAAATTTAGTACAAAGTTTTATTATTTTCTGTAATCTAAAATGTGTATTTGTCTTGCGTGAATGAAAAAATATAGGTTTATTATAATTTTAAATGCTATAACGTAATTTAGTGCAATATTAATATTCCAAATAAATTCAAACAAAGTTAAATCATGTGTATACTATTTTAATAACGGCCGCTTGAGATGGAAAATATTGACATTTGTCAATAATCTATTACAAAATAATGTGTTGAGGTATTACGTTCCAATAATACATTACTATGGTAACATGGCTACGATATCTGACTACAATATAGGCTGATAAACTAATAAAAATATAAACGAGTTAATTCAAATTTTCACTGTACCAAACAATTATTGAATACTATGTTGTAAATACGCAATTCCATATAAGGTTTTATATATTTGTAATAAATGTTCAGATTTGTATTTATTTATTAAAAACTTAAACGATCAGGCTTTTAGTACATTATTAATTTCAAAATCTGTATAAAGCATAGATTTAAATGAGATATTAGTTGACAGGATTTTTCCGGACATTTGGCATCGTTCAGTGAAACAAAGAATCAGTAACACTACGTTTCGAGATCTGCAATCTGATCTATTCTTCAGGTAAATAGATAATTACCTAATACATAATTACAAACTAGGTTAAAATAAACAAATCATACCAAATCGTTAAATCATACATCGGGAACCACATTTCTTCAAAAAGAAATTAATAGAGGCAACATACATTAAATTTTCAGACCAACCAATCAGTCAACTATCAGTCGAGATTAGGCCGCTTTGGTTACCAAGTCTAAAAAATGAACTACAAAGAAAACCAAAAGGGTCAAACGGACAGATATGTGTAATAAACCAATGCGGAGTCACAAGATGGTTTTAAAAAGTTCATCTAGCATGAACCAATAATAATAAAATGGCCCATACGTGTTCCCCTTCATTTTTATTTATATCTTCTATCTTATTTCTTTGTGCCGTGACGATTGTCATTTGCTAATGGTCAGTCGTAGGTGGTTAGTAGACGATTGCAGACGTATTGTGACCTGTATTCTGTAGTTAAGTTTTAATTATTAGTGTTGTGTATAGGTTTTTATTAAATGCATGTTTTAGAGCGAAGTTGACACACAACATCGTAGTTATGATTCCTGACTTAGGCGTGCCACAACGCTTTGGTATGATTTGTTTATTTTAACCTAGTTTATAATTATGTATTAGGTTAGTTATACATATCACATTGCAGAACTCGAAACTTAGTGTTCGTACTGATTTTTTGTTTCACTGAACGATGGCAAATGTCCGGAAAACCCTGTTTCCTTCACAATCCTTCCATCGTCAAAAATAAACTTCAAACAAAGAATATTAGTTGAGATGCGGTACTGTATTTGGGGGTTTCGTAGTACCATAGATTTTAACGAGTTATTTATGTATCGTTACTCTTAAAAAGAGTCGTCTGGGGCATGTAACAGGACTCACCCTAACTTCTCTCCTTATCCTTTACTCTTTTATTGGTGTTTTTTCGGTAGAGTAACTCGGCATAGAAAAACTTGTTCACAGACAGGTTTAGATTACATTCTGTTATTATTAGATATTTTGTTATTACAATTACAAATTTAAAGGCACCCAAGAGCTAAATTTGGGGAAAAAGACGGTCCATTTATAGTCTAGTTGTAATACATCGTGTCGACATTTTGGAGAGACCGGCAACGGAGACATATTGATAAGGGTTTGTTTTGGAATATTTTCTTTGATATTTTAGTTATATGGCTGTTATTTTTATTGTAATAAATATTTAGCTAACTTTTGCTGGCTTACCGTTTCAAACTTATACGGAAACCTTTGTTTGTACTCTATCGTGCACGTTTATTATTCTAATTATTAAATAAATATTATTGTGTTTCATAGATGTAGTCCAAGTACGCTTTATAGGACATTAAAGTGTACACATTAAAAGCACACTTTATAACTCCTTAGTTTTCTTATTCAAACACTTAACAAACTACTTCATCCAACTTAGAACCTTGTCCTCTCCAATCGTGTTCTGAAGGATATGGTTGGTGATAATTTTCCTCATGGAGGCTTTGATTTTGATGAATAAAATATTCGTATAATAATAATACATATTTATTGATTACTAAACTCTTAGTAGAGTACGAGTATACGTTTGCTAAGAGTAATTTATAATTCTGAGACTAGGGAGTTGCAGCTAACATCGTCCGTCTTGCATCACAACCACGACCCTCCATCAACCTTCCTTGGTCCTGACATGTTCATTATCCTACATCCAGCTGAATCTAGTATTGAGATAAGGGTTTCAGATTAGCGACGATTGTTACTTGCTTTAATTCAAAAGATTTTATGCGTATCAAAACACTATTAGGTACAAGAGATAGGTACTTTTTAGCAAAATAGAATGATGGTAGTATGTAGTTCCATAATATAAGGGATCCAACTTAATCATTTAAACTTTTTGAGTATCAAGATAGACAAAAATAATGTATTCATGTATTTTTTTAGCTTATGGATTATATTTTTTAATTAAGCACTTATTGCTGTTTAATTCTTCTAGTTAACCTAACAACTCTGAGATAATTTTTCTTTTTTACTTTATGCAACTAAAATAAATTATTCCATGAGCAACATGAATTGGTAAAAAAAGGCCTCCATTAAACTCTCAGGCATTCGATTATTTAAGTATGTATTAAGATTACAATCCTAGATTTTGTGATCAATACATTTGTTGTTGTAAGTTTATATCGAAACGTCTTTACAAAATTATAGACGCAACATATCTGACTTTCTTCTGCAAATCTAAGTAAAGAAATTAAATCCGCATTATCTATTGTCAAACCTATTAAATTTCAGGTGGCAGAAGGTGTTACCTCTTTTAAAGTATTTGTCCTAGGCGTGTTTATACGATCTTGAACCACTACTAACCACACTGTCTTAACATTATACATTTTGGAGAGCAAGGAAGTTAGCATTATTGTTTCCAATACCCTATACAGTATAGGGTGCCCTGTGATAAGCCATATGACAACTTAAAATTTAATGAAAATTGATGTCAGCATCCGTATTTAAACAAGAGAAAAGATTTAGTAAAATTCAATTTAAATGGTGTAATATTCCAAGGTGAGGGAGGTTTTAAACCATGAACAATTACTAATCTAGCTTTTTTTTAAGCAATAATCTACTTTATATTGGTTATACTAAAAATAAAATGACCGTTCAAAATGTTAACCCTTCATAGCGTAGTAAGATAATAAATATGTAAAAGTTTAATATAATTAATAATGAATGGATAACTTGTTTAAGGTCTAGAACGGTGTCATTTCTCTAAAATATAAAATGATGTTGCTCTACTGGGATTGATGATTCCCTAGCCATGTTCATACTGACTTGTTTTTGTTTATGACTAATCATAAAACGTCATCTTGATTAGATTTTCTTACATATTTCTTACATACTCAGGGGAAAACAGATATAACTCGCGTATCAAATTCATTCGTATCTATGTTCAGCAACGGATATAGAACTTGCATTGCAGTGTGATCAATATTATTTGTTCACATTTATTTCAAAACTCTCATTTGATAAAAACACACAAAACTGATACTTGAAATAACTATATAATTTTAAAAACATTTTCGTACTTGTAAAATTAGGTGGAGAGCCCTCAAAATACGAGATATGTATATACTGAAAAAGTTACTTTTAAAACTATTAGGATGTAAATAAAGATCTCCGTATTACCAATAATCCTCCAATTTACCAAAACTAATCTTAGTACGAAACCTAAAAATACATAGTAGTTTTTCTTGGTTCCAACTGAATTTATACCAGGCTGAGCCAGGTTTGAGCAATATCATACCACTAAACTTAATAGTACGATGTTCTTGGTCTAGGTTATTGTCACACACAAAATAGAACAGAACGTAAGTGTTCTTATAGTTTTTGTTCAACAGTCATTGATGAGGTCAATATATTTTAGTGCACTTATTGTGAATGTGACAAAATATATAAGATTTAAAATATAGGTTGGAGGACGAAAGTCGTAGGTTGCTCTAAAAGGAAGCTATGGAAAATGCACAAACTACTGTAATTAAACCGTGAATGAATGAAATTTCTTACGACACGAGTGGAAATACAAACACGAAAATATTGGAAAAAACTTCTTGGTTATGGAAGGCATATGGAAGGGTCTATGGCAGGAAAGGAAATTTTTGAATGAATTATTAAATAGGCAAGGGAACAGATAAAAAACTATTTATTCATTACACAGAGCCTTGTTACATAATAGAAGTCTACATTACTAGAGCAAACCATTGACAGTTTTGCACATTAGACAAAGTGAAAATACTTTCTTGTCTGCTGTTGCATGTATTTTCTACACAATTACAAAAAAGTTTTTGTTAATAGCTATATATGTCTTGAGATATGGACTTAGTGTTGCACTGTTTGGCCAGGTTCGTCTAGAATTTAGTAGCTCAGACGCAAACATTGACCATTGTATTAATCCTCTTATTTAGAATAACAATAGGAACCTTTTTATTGTAACTTACACGGTATGTACATTATAATTAAATTTTAATACACTAAAATTCTGGTATTTCAAAATATTTGGCATACATGAGAAAAACATAAGAAAAAATGTTCATCCGTGGGAATTATATTATTCTATTGTGTTATAATTTTAATACCACAAATATACTTTTTATTCTAACAGTCCCAAGTGTTTAGTCTTATATTTATTTTGTTAACTAGATACAGAACTCAAAATATTTAAGCCTTAAGAATAATGTCTTAACAGTTATTTTAATACTGTGTTAGCAAAAAATATAAAAACCTCAGTATAAGAACAGATGATATTCCGGGACAATGTCGAGTATCGCTTACGTCTCGTCTATTTCCAATATTATATTGGCTGTAGAGGTTAATCTGTGGAGCCACGTGCTCAAGTTGTGTAAACATTTATTGGAGCGAGCTTTATTGGAGATTTATTACCATTATTATTGATTTTTTCGTAGTACTTAAGTTTATTATTACTTGAACTTATTAAATTTTGTTTTTCCTTACATTGTATATAGTATTGTTTGAGAAACTTGTTGCAAGTTTATACAATTAATACATACATTTCTTACGCGCTGGTCCAACGATCCCATAGAGAAAGTCGTCGTTTCTTAGTGATAGTTCAGGATTTGTCAAAAATATTTATTTCCACACCGACGAATACTTAAAATAACGTCTTGGTTAAAAAATAAATTAGATCTAGAAAGTTGAGTGGTTAACGATTAGTACAGTTATTTTGAAGAAATCTCTTCATGCAAAGTAATGATGAATGTTACAGTAAACATGTAAATGTAACGGGAAATCTGGTAAACATTTTGAGATTTAGGTATGAATTCCTGTACAAAAATGCGTATGGCCACCAATAAAGGTCTTCTAAGGTAATGAATTAGTCAAATAAGATATAGCAATTTTCTAAAATCGATAAATTAATAAAATACAATGCAAATGTACATACTTACTTCAGGCGAAAATCTGGAGGATGTGAATACTCACGTTTACTGCGCAGTAAAACCGTCGCCTGGGATTAGGAGATGGAACTGTTCATTTCGTCCTAGACTTGAGCGAGAGGGGTAGAAATAGAAGAGTGCTCTCTGCATGTTCTTTAGATATGGAATATTTTATTTTTTTAACTCTTGTTACAACAGATTTCAAGTAGATCTTATATTCGTATTTATAGACACTAAAAAACGAATAGAATGTCTAATGAAATTAAGACACCACCAAAACACAGATTGACAGTATCATATTATGTTAAAAGATGGGGTTTAAGTCTCTTCTTTCGTTAGATTCCTCATATCGAGTCAAAGTACGTATGGCTCATTAAAACGTATTACTGGCCGATCTTTCCTTTGTTTTTCCTCTTTCAGTTACTGTAAATTTCTGTCCCACAATGACAAAGGAAAATAATAAAGAGTATCGCTCATAGTATAAATGCTTTCATTTCTACATTCCTGCCGTATAAAGTAAAAATCTGATAATACTACTGTCATTCCTATTTGCATAGCACTATAGCAGATGGTATTTTGTTCGTGCAAATAATAATAAAACATTTTATAATGAATAAGTAATATATCTTAACAAATTTTGTGCATGAAAAAATTAATGAGAATGAATTCTGATATCTAAGCAATATATATGCCAAATTTTGTATAAATCCACCACTTAGATGTTGTGTGCCTAAGTATGAAATACCCGAAACTGCCTACAAACATATAGAGGTATTGTTCTTCAAAATACTTCTCTTCTTTAATATAAATAGGGTTGCTGTTGATAAAACAGAATGTCAGAAAATTTTTTTTAATTTACTTTTTTTATGTGACTACTTATTTTGGCGGGCTATGGATGTATGTTTTGTACAGGGGGGAAAACTTTAGTTTCACGTCGTAAAACGGCGTGAATATTGAAATGTTTATTTTTTATGGTTTTCTATAGGTCAAACTCCTGATGTTTGGAAAATGTTGCAAGTACTATAATTGTAACATTTATATTCCCAAGATGTACGAGTATATCCATATTACATACTACTTCATATTCACAGCTCGTTATAAGAAGTAGTCACTTCTGTCGATCAGTCCCGCGAGTGCCTTTAATTTTTTTGTAGTTTAATATTTCAGTACAGCTGGCACATCTGTAATTGTCATTTGATATTCTATTTAAACGTTTTTTGGCTTGATACGGAACTAGGACAACCTTCAATAAATCTAGAATGTGGAGTTATGGGAAAACGTGCCTTGTAATAAGACATGATTTTTAAACAACGTGTATTGCCTTAGGAAGTAAGACCATATCTATGTAATTTGCAACTCACCATTTAAACGATAAAAAGTTTTAATGGAGCTGGAAAATAAAAGTAAATAAGTTATGCGTTATAACTTTGTCAGTGTTACATTACATTTTGGTCTGTTAAAATGTATCAGTTTATTTGGGTACAATCACGGAGACTTATTTTATTGGTGATGTTCCTGAATTTCATTATTGATTGTGATGACGAAACATTCATTGTGAATGAGATGAAATAGAAATAACGTGCTTCATTCTAATGATACATTACAATCCACCCAACTTATTACATGCGACCAAATAAAAAAGAGCAAAGGTTGAAAGCTCTCTGAAAGAAGCAACCCAGACATTCCTCAAAGCAGCTTTACATGTTGGACGGCAACCCTTGCTGGTCCTACGGGATTTGTGACTCCCTTGTTCTCACTTTCTTTTATATTCTCAAGCCTCAAATCGCCAGCATCTATCTGTATTCATGTTCCGTATTAAGCGTTATAATATTTGCTTTGGTAACATATAGTTCTATAAAACAGTACTAATAATCACTTGTGTGTGCGCGCGCGCGCGCGCGTGCGTGCGTGCGTGCGTGCGTGCGTGCGTGCGTGTGTGTGTGTGTGTTTTAGTTTTACGAAAATAGCTATGCATTTACTCAGCCACATACCTAAGCAACCCCCTGGCAAGGAGGTTCTTTTTCTGTAAGAAGTCCGGATCTCATATTAGCAGGATATTTTCCAAACTTTTCTACCCAAAATATGGAGATGAAATATAATTACGCTGTATGAGTAGTAGAATATTTACTTGTGTTCGTCGTGAGGATGGTCTAATTAAGTCTTATAAGGGATTTAGCTTCACATTACAAAAATTCTACTTTCCAAGTACTGCAATAAATATTTAATATTATTATGCATATTATAAAAGACTTTTTTAAATATGTATTAAAGTATTTATTTTTATAGGCACCGATAAAGGGACAGCTCAAAATGTTCTGCCGGATGTACGAGTATATGTTCTTGTACATGCAGTAATTTAACTCTGATAAGTGTTGTATATACGTGAAGTTGATGCCTTTTGTTGATATCATATTGTATAAGTTGGAAACTTTTTAACTTATGTGATAAATATATTACATATTATTAATATATATAGTGAAAACAACATGTATTTCATATTTCAACCTGTTTATATCTTTTATGTGTTGTTTGATAAATTTTCATGGCAATAACAAATACTTATATGCAAAATAACTCATTATTGCAAACCACAGCATAAGGCATGACTTCAATTTAGGACTACATAAGATAAACTAAAGAAATAAATTACTAATCTGTAACATCTTGCCTACGTAAAAATCTATTTCAAATACTATCAATAAAGAAAGATAACAATTTATCTAGCAATAAATTTACTTACATAAGAAATTTTGAGCAATTATCTCGTATGAAGTGTATATCTGTTGACGTTTACGTAATCGTTGTATTTGATGATCACATGATTCATGAGTAAACAAAAAATAGTATGTACCATTCTGAAACAATTCAACCTGGTGCTCAGCTGCTTGTTGTCTCATTATGTATTTTGAAAGACCGAACACAACCCCAAGAAAACTTATACAAAATGGCTCTTACGATAAGACCTTAAGGTTTTCACAAAACTACACTCAGATGTCGTGTAGTGGCTTGTTGTGTAGGTGTCGCCTTTTCTTTTGATATTTATTTAAAATCCAATTCTTCAGCCGCTAAGGACCTTCATAAACCTAAACATTATTTTAATCTTGACGTACTTTTTGTTGTAAGCACACGGATAACTGCAACTAAAATTCATTAAGAAAAACTGAATTTTGAAAGGGATCAATACAGGGTGAACCTGGTATATCAGTGGAGGGATCATAATTTCCTAAAAGGCATATTCGGATTAGTATAATTCTCTTTTATAAGATAGGCAACTGATAAAAGGATGCATCAGGAATTGAACTGTCAATTAACTACACAGGTTGCACTATTTCTTTTCTGGGTGACGTAAAGTTTCATAACTATACACAGCAGATTATCACTAAAATTTCATATCAACTCTTCATTAAATCGTATACATGATAATACACAATAGATAGTTGTACTGAAGATGATATATATAATTACTATTTTGTTTATTTATTGTGTATTTCTGGGGGTGGTGATAAGGCTATCTAGACCTTTATTTTATAATCGTTTGCCATGATAATTCAGGTTTGAATGTTTGATTGAATATAGAACATATTATACCATATTCCGTTTTATCACTGCCAATCATGTTGTTAAATTGTTGGAAGTATAAGTTTCGAAAATCATATAGAAACATAATAGGGAACTCAAAACTATGACGATTGGACAATTGTACTGGATAATTCTCTAATGGGGCTTCTAGTGTTTACGTCAGTATCTCACTTACTACATGGTACAATGCGATATGAAATTTTAAAGTTTAACATTATTGTGTACTCTAGAAGCATCATCTTTTTGTGGTTCTGAATTGAATCTTTAATGCTTCTCAAGTTACTTACAGTAATACTATTGGCAGGGATGTCAATACTATTAAGCTAATATTGTGATATTGCCTATTCAGTTCCTCCAGTCACTTCAACTGAGTGAGAATATTGCAATCATTAATTATATTCATTAGACTAATTTTATTTCTCAGAGAACCTTCAAATCCTAAGTCCTTATTAAGTCATTATATTATATTGATAAGACCATTGCTAAGACTATAAATATGCCTAAAATATTATATGAGGTTGTATTACTACTAAGCAGGCATTTTAAGGCATTATTACATTTACAAAATGTAATACGTCTAGCAGATGTTTAGGCTCCTAAAAACATAGCTGCATCAAAATTCTAAATGTATTGAGAAAGGTTTATAAATTGGTCTAAGGATGTCAATATAATGTCACTAATATATTTTTATAATTATAAGCAGTATTACAGTGGTTTACATATTGTGCCGGTTTGCTGTAGGAGGTGTCTATGTTTAATACACATTGTTTTGCTACTAAAATACTGTATACTTAACGTTAGACCGTACAATTTTGAAATTATAGATTCCAAATCTCGTAAGTCAGTGTACTATATTTGTAATATTAACGGTAAAAACGAATCCCTGTCACCGTGCAAACCATTGAATCATTGCCACTAACAAAATTTTAAGTACCTAGGTGAATTCTTTTTTGTCGCTCAAAAACTTATAATTATTTTGGCCTTTCCGCTGTAATAATTATGAAAAATCAGAGCTTACATATTTTTTCAGTAAACTTTTGAGATAAAGGAAAATAATAATTCTTGAAAAAAGAATGAAAACTAAAGAACGCCTTTTTCTTAGATCTCAATTAATTTTAGACAAAATTCGCTTTTTCAGTGTGTTACTTTCAATTAGTTATGTACCTCTCTAATTGAAATAAAACATTTGTAGATTTTTAAGGCATATTTTACCATCTATATATGTACTAACATTTCAATACTTCAATTATAGTAAACACAGTTGTATATATTATATATCAATAACAATTTATAAGGTTTAAATTTAAATTCAAAAACATTTTATTAGTTTAGTATTAAGATTATTTCAATTAACAAATTGCTACAATAAGAGAGTGTGGGTCTCACTTACATTATACTTCGCTGTAAACACTGTTAAGTCCTTATCATTGTTACAAGAGTAGTGTGCCTAACTCGTTCTATCACAGTGATCTTCTAAACATGTGTTAGTGATTGTATAAGCCACAATTTCATTGTAACTATAAGTCTTATTTTCATTTAAGACTTACAAGGTATAACTGCACCACATCACGTGTCGGGTAACATGCTTCGCTGATTTTGGATACAAATTCCATATCTGTAGTTAACTCCATTATCGAGATATCCAGTGGACAGATAGACAGACAAGTAATATATGGAATAGAAAGTTTTACATCACCCTGGCAGACAAAAGAAAAAAATCTGTTCATTTACTGAGTGATAGGTTTCGAAAATACTCAAACTACGGTTTCGCGACCACATTCACAATAAGAAACAAACTACGTTTGAATACAAAATATTTTAGGAAGTTTATTAGTATTATTAGGGAATTGTATTAGAAACAGTGAGATAGTTCTCTTATTGAGTTTTGTGGCTGTGCATTAACACCAATGACTTCACAGATAACAATATAAATATGATAAAAATATTCCTAATAATGTCAACTTTATCCTATAAGTCCTACAGGTTTTAGCGTGGAACATGTGTTTATTACGTCCATTGCTATTATAACGGAACAAACTGTAATTGTAAATCATGTTTGTTTCTTACAAGATTTTAAATTTGTATTCAAATGAAACTTGTATAATTTTACACATTTATAAAGAATAATTCGCAATCTGAAAACATAAACCTCACGAAATACTACAGTACATTCTGTAATGTAATGTTAATTTAAAAAGTGAATAGAAAATTTTCACTGAAATTAGAGAAAACTTATCCAAGTTCACTAATTGATTTTTTTTTAACTTTTATAAAATCCAAACTGATTTTTTGCAGTAAATACAAACATTTGTATAGTATGAATTTTTTATATATTTAAATTCAGTATAAATCCATTTTTGAGACATTAAAATTCTAGTATTTTTTTGGCAAGGTTCATTTTTAGTAAAGTTTTATTAAAAAAATTCTCTGTGTATCGATTTTCAACATAGAAAATAAAGTCACAATACTGGAACCCAAACACGAGGTTTGTATCACATTACCTTAACGTTAAATTACTGTTGCTTTTGATACATTTTTAAGTTAATACAATTTTAGCGAGTTTACATAAACTGTATATACTCGTATCTTATATTTATCTGATCACAATGATGAGCCACTGAGAATAAGAAACACATTCTGCAGTTAAAACGATATCCTCACGACTGCAAACTGAACACAGGTTCCATCTTATTTATCAGCAAACTCATTCTTGTCAAATGGATTGATGTATTGGGTGAACATACCTTACTTCCTGAAGACAGCTCAATATTAAAGAGTTACTTGAAAGGATAGACACAACATTTATTGGGCTGGCCAGGCGGAAATATGTTACAATGGTTTAATACTAAAATGATAGTTACAAGGGAATTTAAAATGACATATTTTTCAAAAATCTCTAAATAGATTCATAGTACATTACTAAATACTCTCAGTTACTATGAGCATACAAGAAAAAAAGAAAATTTTATTTTGAATATTAAAAGACTATTGTGCATGTATGGCTTTGTAAATAAACTCTACGTTTAAAAGAATTTGTCAAACTTTAAAGCATATAAGTGACGTCTGTAAACATATTTGCAAATATCACTTATACATGTTTAATGCGTGAAAATACTTCTCTATAATCTGTTAAGGGAGCAATATTAAATAAAGGTATTAAATGAACCTTTAATATTCATGCGTCTCTTTGAATGACAAGTTACTTATTTAACTTTTAAGTATTACCTAATATTTGAAAGCCATTTATGAAATGGTTAGGACATTTAAAACCATTCCACGAATATAGGTCGACATATACTTCACCATAATAGCTACACGAAATGATATTGCTTATATTGAGTAGGCTAAATAAATAGATGCTGTGTGAGAGTTTACAGTTTAAAGTATAACATCATTTTCTTGAGAGATCTCTTTATTAAGCATAATAACACACATACTGTTAGTTTTAATTCATCTTCTAACTACGCCATTTATAGTCTCTACAATGTAGCCTATTAACTGTTATATTATATGAATGTATATGGTGTATATCAACAATATATTTCAAACTCATACGTTTGTTTGGAAAATATAACTTACTTCTCTTTAGCACGAGAAGTAGTCACTCTTTTAATTCTGTCAGGATATATTCCATATGTTCCCCAACGAGCCACAATGAGTTGGCCGATCTATCTATTATCGATGTTAATTTGTGTTCCTCGATACTGATATACGTGTGTTTGATTTTGATTAATCAATATACAAAAGCAAAAAAGCACAATATTGATTGAATACAAATTATTCACGTGAGTGTTTCAATGGATATAGGCTTTTACCTGTACGGTGATACTGTCATGTAAGTTATAATCCACTTTTAAATTCACATTCTTAAATGTTTTAAAGATATACTATAGTCTATGGAATTGTGTGGATACATTTTGTTGTTTCACTTTCATATTGGCTTAGCGGGAAGTAAAGACTAACTATTTCATAAATATAAATACTCCTCGCCACTTTTACGCAACAATACAACTTTTTCAACAACTAACTGTGATTTGTGACACCTCATTTATACTTATTAAGTTTCAAAAGTTTTCATAAAACGAAGAACTGAATTTAGAACTACTGCACTAGTTTAATTTCTCCAGCAAGATATACTAGTGCTAAAAGGTAAACAATTGTTATGGATTATTAATATATTTTTCAAGCAATACTTATTTTATTCTAGACCTCTTATAGGAGAGGCTTCAACGTATTCTGAATATATTTAGGCTAATATTGAATGTCTAGCAGATTTTATTTAAATGATAAACCTACGATTAATGCAATGTAAGTCAAATTTGATATTCATGGTTTAAATATGGACCACTTTCTACAATGGGTCCTTAAATAAACAAATTTGGAATGGGCAAATGTCACAAACTACAACATTATTTAGACGAATTATTCTAAATCGTACTCTATAGAACACTATGAAAACGTGGAGTGCTTATATGGTGTAGCTAATTCGTGGCCCTATTTTGAGTATGACTAAAGGCCTAGGTGTATTGTTTGTTATACATTCGTTATTGCTGTGTATTATTTTGAAACAATATCTGGATTACGGACATTTACTATTGTTATGTGTTACATAAACAGAAACTCACCATAAAGTTTAATTAAGTTTTTACTCCCTGTTCTTGTCATGTGCTATCTCAAAGATGTATTAATTACATTAATTCCATTGACCTTGTAGATGTAAAAAAAGATTAGGCCACAATCCTGAGTGAATAAAATGTAACATTTAGCATTGGGAATATAAAATTGGACAAAAATTTGAAATTGGATCTGAATCCATTTAAATCACTGAAGAATTTCACCAATAGCTAAAACCATACGAAACCACCTCGTTATACAAAATAAGAAAATTTAATGCAGAGTAAATGCAAAAGAAACGGACACCTTCATTGGAACACAAAGCTTTACAGCCGAAATGAGCCTAATAGAATGTCTTTCTATACTGCGGTTCCATTCCTCTACAATGTTGGAGGATTACACATATATTTAAATATTCTTCAGGTTCTTATCACTCGTTAATCACCTACAATTACTTTCAGATATACAAAAGCTTTGTCTACAAATAGATGTATTTTATTTCAACTATTTGAGGGCTTCCTTCTTTTCGTTTTAGATCCTGAAGTTATATGACTAAAATATTACCTTGTGTTTAAAATGTAGAAACAATTACCAGGTTTCGACGTTGCCTTACTCAGTGGTTACTTTGTGATAATTATCCTGTATTTTATGTTCATTTCATTTTCAAAGGCAATGTTAATAAATATATGATAACATAAATAGATGGTACAGTGAATATATGAAACATGTGGAGTTAGAGATGAGTAAAAGATCATAAACTATTATAACAGTGTTCCAGCAGATAGGCAACTAATAGATCTTATAGTGATAATAACAAAGTAGTTAGTAGAGCACATAAACTATGAAAAAGAAAATGCCTATAACAAGAATGAACTATGTCAAAGTATAAGAATAAATTAACAATAACGATAACTTACAAGAACAAATCAAAGAGAAAGCATTGATCAGTGATTAAAAACACCTGAGCTTCTCGGTCAAGTAGACGTCGATATGGATTTAAAATGACACAAAGCACACGTAACACATAAACACATAGATAAAAAAGGGTGTCGGACTACAGAGGAAGTATAACATAGAGTAGCCATGCCCTATTAACACTGGGTACGGGAACTTAAGCCAAATCCGCTATTTGGAGCGACGTAGGAAATGTAAAGTCTTTGCAATAGGTATGTCTATAGTGTCCTCGTCTCAAATACAGTATTATTTAATAATATCATTTAAAAAAGTTTCAAAATTTAACACAGTTTCAAGCAACCATATTTTATTAAAGGAAAATATTTTTGAACACATAAAGTAACTATAAAATCGTACGTTATCAAAGGTAAAAATTATTTGTGGGGATCAATCCCCAAGTAGGGTCATGACACTTTTATGTAGCAAGGCATATTTTTATTTTAAATTTTGGTCAGCTTTGTATCTTCTACGAGAAAATTTAAAATTAAACAGTCTCAAATTGATGTATTGAGGAGAGACAAAATTCAGTGACACCAAGGCGACCAAATGTCCAAAAGTGGCTACCATTTTTACGAAGTTAAAAAACAATTGAAGTTAAAAGTCAAAAATTTCAATTAAAGCAAAGATATAATCAATAGATTAAAAAAGTCTACCTTTCACTATTTGTATTCTTCTAATATCGTCTATACATAAAGTTGTACAAGATAGGATTTCTGTCTTCATAAAATATAAAGGCGTGAGGAAGGATAGGTACTAGATTTTTAGATTCATCCAATCGACATCTCATTTTAAAGGCTACTAAAGGAAAAATTAGAAATCAGTAAAACCTAATATTCCAGACAGCCTCCTGAAAGAAAGAAAGAAAGAGTTTATAATTATTTCTTAGTTATAAACATTATAAAATGTGGTATTATCTGACTGGTGATCTCGTTTAAAGGTGTAAAATCGTTCCCCAAGATCCATTTCAATAAAGAGAGGATCA
Organism: Homalodisca vitripennis; assembly: GCF_021130785.1. Classification (NCBI taxonomy): domain Eukaryota; kingdom Metazoa; phylum Arthropoda; class Insecta; order Hemiptera; family Cicadellidae; genus Homalodisca; species Homalodisca vitripennis. The sequence continues at coordinate 79,076,217 of NC_060207.1, forward strand.
TTAAAAATGGCTAAATGTGTTTTATATTACATATTCATAATATACATTAAAAGTTTCCGCCGTACAACAGTTAAGGTGTGCTGTTAACATACGAAGTATTTCTCAATACATCTCAAGTTTCTGAATGTTATATTACCATCGTAAAGCAACATAATAAAATTATTTATAAATAGATTGTAGTTTACCATTGGTGTATAAAGAATGCAATATTTACTTTACAGTGTATAAGTAAAGTTTACCAACTTTGTAACATACAATTTTTGTCTTCATTTTCAAAATAAATTTAACTAATAGTTCTTCGAAACATCTGCTTTGGTTTATTGCTATCCATTTATGAACTTGCATGGTGTTTGTCATGAGTAAGTAAATAGGTGTTCCAGTGTTTGTTATAACGCTGACTCTGTCGCCTCATGAGAATTGGTCCACAATAACGATGACGCTATCAAACATTGCGGTGGACTCGACTCGAAGAGCTGTTAAAGTGTCTATAAACTTATGTACTATGTACTATGGAAACAGACCACTAGAAACTATACACATATACTTTTTTATTAAAGTTGCATTACAGCTATTTAAACACTCTTACCAGATTATGGTAAATCTGAGTACCAATTCCTTTTTTTAATAATAAACAAACACTTAATAATATTACTGTTATACGCATTGATTAAATATTTTAATTTCTGGTACACAATGAATTAGGACACAATTTTCCCAAACTATAGTACTCAATAATGATAATAATACTCAATAATGCAATGCAGATTATTATGTTTCGAGCAAACCATTTCCATGCTTTATCAATTCGTATTTTCACACACACACACACACACACACACACACACACACACACACACACACACACACACACACACACACACACACACACACACACACACACACACACACACACACACACACACACACACACACACACACACACACACACACACACACACACACACACACACACATATATGTATATATATATATATATATATTTATATTTAAACACACATATTTATATATATAGTACTGAGGATCTCAAGACCAATGGGGGATCCGAATCCAGCCAATGATTGGGCTCGGAGTATCACAAGTTTAGTGTCCGGCAAGAGGCGGCCCTCCTTTCAAAGGAACCTCAAGATCTAGGGCAGTATCCTGATTGTGCACTTTGTGTATTGGAGCCAGGTCGGGTATGATCAGTCGACTGGTCTGCCCGAAATCGTATCACACACACTTTTCTATAACTGGGCCATTCCAATCCCACAGTGTGACACAACACGTGCCTAAGGCGTACATGGCGGAGGGGTTGTGCGTCGCGAACGGAGCCCTTGGTGGTTGGCCACCCCAAAAGTACAAATAGCATTACCTGGTCATGCGGGGCTCTGACTAGGCGGATGTTATTTCCTCAGTACTCATGGGACCTTTTATGGAGTCTAAAAATAAAACAATAAATTAACCTCATCAGATTTGCACTTTGCTGAAACATTTGCAGCAGGCAGTTGCATCCGGTAACCAGGTTTAATGTAAAACTACCAGTTCATAATGCCAGACTACCATGGACGATGATTTATTAGTTGATGGTGTAGATGAGGAGGTTGAATCAATGGACACATGCATGTGAACTGGATGACAACTTTAAGCTTCCCTTCAAATTGCGTAAGCAGTGGACGATGGCACAAAAGTGATGGAACCTGGCTTCCGGACAATGAATGGAGGAGGCAAAAGAGCAATAAACTAGCCAAGAAATTAACGAAATGATTGAGGAAGCGGAGGAAGTCAAAACCGGGTGTAATTGTAGGAGCAGACATATGGTCAAACTGCTCCTTCAACAGAGGAGAGAGCAGGTGATACATTTAAGGAAGTTCTGAATGACAAAGTTGCTTTGGTCCCGGAGAACTTTCCTTAAAGGCGCTTCTCAGAGGAGGGGGCCTCAGAGCTTTGGGGTCGTATTCTTGACGAGGTTTTCTCAGCAGAGGGCGTGTTTTTGCAGTTCAAGAGGAGTTTTCCTGAAAGGGGATCTGTCGTCATGCTGTGTGGCAATTACGAGTTTAGGGAATGGCTGCGGGGTCTAGCTCTGGGGTTGAAGGTCGGTGGCTTGAGAGCATAGGTAGTCTGTGAGAACTATAGATACCTCATAAGATCTATCAAGCTCTTCCTCAGGATCGACGGTCCGGTGGCCGAAAAGGGTTCCGCAATTATTCTTATGGTCCTTGGTGAACAAAATGTTGGAATGCTTGTGGCTGACTGGAAGATTGTTGGAGATGTCCATACGAGCGGTTCCAGGATGATCCTTAAATTGAAGAACATGAGGGTGTTCATTGGTGTATAGTAGGTCCAGCTGAAGACGCGGGTTGTAGCAGCTGACTATGAGGATCAAACCCCTTCTGACGAATCTACATTACAGAAAAACGGCTTCAGTTGTTGTAACGTGTCTATAGTAGGGTTATCTTCTATAAACCAATTACAACTATTTTTGTTTTAGCATAAGAGCGATCAATTGTGTTCTGAACTAATAACCCTTTATTCTAAGAATGCACAAGTTCCAATGGAATTCAATAATTAAACTCAGTATAAAATTAACTGTAATTTTAATAAAAATATGAAATCAATAATACAGCAACGCCAAGCTATCTTTCTTTTACTTTGAATTTATTCTCAATTAAATCTTATTTATAACCCATCAAAAGTTCACAAGTCCAGTCTTAAAATTAACAATCAATCAATCATTCAATAATTGTGTCCTTCAAGTTCTCAGTGCTAATTTTTTTTAACACAAACTCAAAATAAAAATCTTCATTAAACTTCAAAATAAAATAATCTTCTTCAAATATAAAATGAAACAAATAATAAAATAATACTTCTTTTCAAAATAAAAATCAAACAAATTAAGATAATTTTAATATTTAATATATGAACAAAGACAATGTCCAACCAGTTAAACTCAAAATTGTATCAATTTCAAACCACTTATTTTCTCTAAATTTCCAATTTACAAATTATTGAATTATCCAGAATTATCCGCTTGGCTTTGAAGGTTAAAGTTAGGAACTTGTTAAAATATCTATAGAATCTCAGAACATTAAATGAATTTTCTTTTTTAGTAGGCTATTCCTGATTAAACCAAATTGAACAGGAAAATATCATCAAGTAATTTTCTATTTCAATATTAAATTCTAACTTTCACAGTACCTCACACATCTGCTGAAGACTTCACCAAGTAACCAAAATGACTTTTATAGATTAATTAATTTAAACTTGAGACTTTAAATTTTGAAAAGAAATTTTAATCTTAAACTCAACCTTCTTCCCGAAAAATCAATACGGCAAGAGTAGGCTATCACTTCTACACGTACCTCTCTCTCTGAGCACACAGCAAAGAATCTCCTGAAATGTGGTTGAATCCACCGGAAGGAACTAGAAGTCCCTCCCACCATCTAATCAACCTAACATTGGCCAATCAAAATTGAGCAAACACAATGTCTGAATTGGATGGTACCTATCCAACCCAGACCTGTAACCTATGCTCAATACCTAGATACAAAAGGAAGCTTCTAGCATTCCTCGAACCCGAATCGACAAGAAATTCAGCACTGCCGGAAGGATCACAATCTTACAATTCAATTATTATATAAGTTTACAATTCTCTTAATTAAAAATATAAAGATTCCTATAAATAATTAAATAATATAGGAAGCATCCTATAGTTGTGTTCTACAGACGCCTTTTGTTGAACGATTTTCACGTGGCTCTGATACAGGAGCCCTGGTTTGTAATTGTAAAATATCAGAGCTTTCCATGACAGGGGTAAAAATTGTCACCGTCCAGGTTAATAATACCAGAGCGTATATTGTTGTAAGCAACAGGATGAAAAGCATTCCTGATGGGGGCTGGAACTATACAAATCTTGTTGATTGAATTATCATATCTCCCGTATGATGATTTAGATTCAACACTCTCCAGTGAGATGGCTGCCCTCTGGTAGACCATGTTGGAAGGAGCGGCTTGGAGTTGGTGATTGGATACGACGTCAATTCACACGGTGAAGCGTGGGCCGTATCAACACAAACAACAGAGTTATGTTGCTTCTGGAATATATATTGTCTCGTAGTTTAGTGATTGCAAATGTAGGAAATGTACCTACGTTTCACACGCGTACGGGTAGGGAGGTGAAAGATATACCCACGATGACAGGGGGTATGGTTAATCGGATACATGGTTGGCACGTGTCTGCCGAGCACTCCCTCTCTGACCGAGTTCACATCTGCTTTGAAATCTGAGACCTGGAACCAGACTCAGTATAACTGGTTTAGTATACGAATTCGAGAAACAGACTGAGTGTCATACAAGGAGAACGTAAGGGTAAAACTAAATCTGATGGTAATAACCGAAAACGTACTCAAAATGCATTGTAGCTGGACAAATCTGCCGAGAACCTGGCATCTGCAATTGTGGTTTCATTTGATCTCCAGCCTGGAAGAGCTCTGGTCTAGCCTCTTTGAAGAAAAGAGTTAGAGCTTTGCTCGGGAGAACTAATACTCGGGAGAAGCAAAGGTGACTCCTATTTTTAAATCTGGCGATAAAGATAAAATAGAAAATTATAGGCCTATCTCTTTATTAAATTCATTTGCTAAGGTCTATGAACTACTTTTATTTAAACAAATTTTCAATGCGGTTAGGAGTAAAATTCGCCCTGAGCAACATGGTTTTCTTCCTAAACGGTCTTCCGCGACTAATCTAATGGAATTTTCTTTTAATATTTCTTCTGAACTCGATGTTGGGGGTAGGCTGGATGTAATATATACAGATTTTTCTAAGGCATTTGACAAAGTTAACCATGATATTCTGTTAAATAAATTATTAAATTTGGGGTTCTCAATGAGGGCTTGCAGTTTGATGGCTTCAAATCTAAAAAATCGACCTCAGTATGTCTCAATTTCTGGTACTAGATCTTCAATATTTCACAGTTCTTTCGGGTGTGCCCCAGGGCTCAAATTTGGGGCCTCTTCTTTTCTTAATTTTTATTAATGATCTACCAGACTGCTTCTCTGACTGCAAGTGTTTGTTGTTTGCTGATGATTTAAAAATATTCAAACCAATAAACAGTACATTAGATACATAACTGTTACAAATCTCAATTGATCAACTTAGTTCCTGGTGTTTATTTAATAAATTATATCTCAATGTCCAGAAATGTTTTGCTATGTCATACTCTCGGAGAAATGTTTGTATCAATAATTTATATCATATTGGAAGTACTCCGTTAAAGTCAGTCAATACAATAAAGGACTTGGGCATAATCTTTGATTCCACTCTTACTTTTAATGATCACGTATATAGCGTGATAGCTGAATCTTATAAGCTGTTAGGGTTTGTTAAAAGAAATACTAGGTCTTTCCAAGATACAGAAGCCATAATAAGGTTGTACCAAACTTTAATCAGAAGCAAATTGGAATACTGTGCGGTAGTGTGGGATTCAATAACCAAGTCTGATTGTGATAAAATAGAAATTCTCCAGAATAAATTTCTAAGATATTTATATTTCAAAAGATTTTCTCATTCATGTCCCTTTGATTTTCCTACTTCCGATTTGAGAAACATTTTTGCTGCCCCTAAACTGTCTCTGAGAAGAAAACTTTCATTAGCATCCTTAACACACAAAGTTTTAAATGGTTCTATCGATAGCAGGTTTTTATTAGAGAACATTCATTTATATGTACCTGGACGAAGTGTAAGAACATTTAATTTGTTTTCCTTACCAAGGTGTAAAACACTGTCACATTTTAACTTTCCTTTATACAAAATATTGAGATTATTAAATTGTTATGCTTCCGATCTAGATGTTTTTAATGATAAGTTAAGTGTATTTTTAATGAAATGTAGCAACCTTTTTGATTTAGATTAGTTATATTGATATTCCTGTTTAGTTTAACTAATTGAGTTTAGAGTTATTCATAGAATTAGTTTAAGTTTAGATAAAAATATGCTTTTGGTTATTTTTTAACGTGACTGTCAGAATATTATTTTCATTATAACTTGTACATTACTATTTACGTCTATATATTGTAACTTAGTTAAGATAGCTGTTTTGGAACATGTTTCTGTAGCTGTCATATAAAATTGTTTGAATAAATAAAATAAAATAAAATAAAATAAAAATAAAAATACTAGGGGTACGGACACCTACCACGAGGCTCATGCACTGTACAGCCGCAAGGTCCATATGGCAAAATAAGTCGCCTAGAACAACCTGTGCACTGACATTGACAGTGTGCAGAGCTGTGCAAGGCTTCAAAAAATACTAGAAAAATATGTCATCTCGCCACATCTCAGGAACGATTGAGGTAGATATATTATTGAAACGGAAGTATTTCTAAAAGTTATGATGGGAACACACTTTCCAGACTGTATCATTTATGACACTCAGTTGTCGAAGGAGACCTACGGGGCGCGCCACCTTAGCAACACTACTTGGCTCCAAATTAACAGATTTTTAACCAGCTTTAATATTTGTTGTCCTTTAACTTTTAATGTCCTTTACCATTTACCAATGATTTTTTAACTCTAATTAGTTTACAAAATTATAATAACTGAGTGGTTATAATTAAAGTGGTCTTTTTTATAATGCACAGAATTTTAAAAATACCAGGTATTGTATTTAAAATATTATAAACATGATACGGTCAACCTTCTATAGTTTATTTATTGTAAATTTTCATCTCCTGGTTCAAATCTACATATTAGTACCAATATGTGTAACAGCCCTTCGTAGCATACATAAATTGCAATGTACATAACCATTTACTTTACTGCCTAAAGTTTAGAAGAGGTATAGAAAATGAATATGAGTCATTTGAATAAGTAGTTTACATGTAAATAATGAATAAACTATATTTTATAACCCAGTAATGGTAAGGAACTTAAGCGATGCATTTATTTACATAATTGTGGTACTTTATCAATGCCCAAGTACCCTAAAACAATGGCTAGATGAACCATATACTTATCTAACAATACTTGAGAAATATGATTATACTTAATGTGATTTCGCCAACTGAAGTTGTTACGATTATAAAAAGCGACATTCAATGATATAAAACACATAAGGTCCTGTCTTTGATACTAAGTTTAATATTTGTGAGACAATAATAGTATGACAATAATCAATAATAGAGGCTCCCCTTGGAATAAAGTTTACAGAATGTAGAATATTTACAGAGTGTCTATTGTTGTGTGACAATGTGAACGTTGTCAGGTAACGTGATGTTGCCGTCACTCCTGGTATAATGACAATCTGTCATTTCAACTCTTATCTATCACTAGAGCTTGCTGAGTGATTAGTTCTATTAGGGCAGATCAACGCTCTGTGTGGCAAAACCAGTTTCAATTTGATCTAAAACTTGTTTACACTTTTTTCTTTGTTCCTTATCATAAACTAGTTAAACAATTATATATTTATTTAAAGGGAAAGGAAGTTAGGCCAAGTATAAAATATTTAAGGTCACTAGACGAATAACAATGACGTCAACACTTAGTATTCTGCACTCCTACATGTGGGGGTGGAGGTCCAACAACATCACTCTTCACATCTCTCTTACCAAGTACTGTCTCTGAGATACTCTAAACCCCTGTTAAGTCTTTTTCCACAATTTAACAGAGTGAACGTAAGTAAGTCATAATTAAACGACATATTGTAGATTTTTGAGATTATTGCTGATTGTTTGGAAAATACTTCCCAGACAATATTCTTATTTGTTCTTTTATTCCAGAGAATATTTTTAAATTGTTTATTGATGAGCTTTAGTTTTACCAACGTACTGTTAAAGACGGAATAAGTCATTTAGTCGTTTCTTTTGCTGGACACATTTGTCTTAAAGAATTTTTACTGCTAAAGCTGAAAACACCACAAAAACCCTTCTAATCAGCAATGTTCTGCAATATTCGACCCCCAAATTACAACCATACAGCCGGTCTCTCAAACCAAACATCAATTTTACATACTAAACCAAAACATGCAGGAAATGAGCGATAACATGAATAGACTAGAACATTTCCTAAAAGAAACGAAACCTGATAAAATCATCCTTAGTGAGCGTAGACTTATCCCTTGCCTAAGGACACTTCCCTTCAGACCTAAACCTCAGCAAAGTATACGCCAATTTAAAATATTGAGACCATACAGTAGCAAGTAACTATATACCTATATGATTAGTTTCAACATACTCCAAAGTAATTTAAAAAGTAGTTTTAAAAAGACTAATGGACCATTGTGAACTTCACAACCACTTAACAGAATACAGAATATTGCTTCGTCAAAGTAGAATCAAAATCATCAGCCATGATCAAACTGACAGAGTTTATCATCGATGGAGAAGGGAAATATGGCATTTTATTTTATTTCAGCAGAGCTTTTGATTGCTTGGGACACAAATTGATCCTCGATAAACTGGAACAACTTGGAATAAAGTCACAGGTAAAATCATGTTTTACAAGCTATCCGATAAAAGACGTCTGTTTATTGAGATTCAACACACACACAAGGTTATAAATGAAAAAAAAAACAGGATCAAAGCCTCTATTGATAAACAGAGAAGTACCACAGCACTATGTACTAGAATCAGTCCTTTTCATTATTCTGACAAATGAATGCTAGAATATCTAGGCACTCACTGCTCCCTACTGATCTACGCTGATGATACAGTACGCTGAAGATCCTCTTACATCCTAGCCATCGACACTTAGATCGCAATGCACACGTCTGATGAAAAAGACTTAGTAGTAAACTAAATGAAAACCAAGCAACTTGCTTTTGGAAGAAAAAAAGATGAAGCTACAACACTACCAGATGTACAAATGGAAAGTTATACCAAATTTCTTGGGATGACAAAAGACAACAACCCACGATGGCGTTATTACATTGGTACTCTCTCTAGAAAACTGAATTCATGTTTGTATGCTTTAAAAACGATCAGTACGTAAGTGATGAAGCCACAAAAAAATATCCTACCATACACTATTGGAGTCAAACATCAGGAAACCTCTACCGAATGTTAGTACTTCAAGAACGAGCCATCAGAATAATGTGAGACTTATACTCTAGAAAGAGTTGTACACACTTTTTTCTAAAGTTTAACATGTTAACAATAACTGACTTGTACATGAAGTAAATAATCATATATGTTGACAAGGAAGGAGCTCCTACAATGAGGCTACAATATACATAGACATTATACCCTCCACTAGATTTGAGAAGAAAATCCAACGTGTACTTCAACCTAGACTTAAGAATTTTGAACGCATTTACATATCTCAAAGAAATTGTAATAAAGACTATTGATTATTTAATAGGAATCTCCACAGCACAACTCTGACTGTGTTATAAATACTCTCCAACTAGTTTCACTTCCATACATATTTTTAGAGTTAAACAATGGTAGCAGTGGTAAGAGTAAATAATTGATAATAACGTGCTATGGTAATTAGTATATAAAGAATAATAAAGCAGAAAATATTATAAAAAATACTGTAACCGATAAACAGTCTCTATTTAAACTCACGCCAAGTTACAGATTGTAAAGAATTTTTGTTCATATATTTTTATTTTTTATAAATTTAATTGAGTGGGGTTTTTGAGCGCATTTAAACTAAAGGGGAAGACAAAATTTTTTATAAATTATTAAAACTATGTGTTAAAATAATGGAATACATAACACTTGATTTAATTGAGGATGTCTCATGAAACGTGTAAAATGTACTAAACGTTATGCTATAGCACTAGACTAGAAAGCGGAACTGTTCTGAAAGTCAGATCTGTCTCAGAAATGTGCTTTATTGCCATTCTTCTCCTGTTAGTTCCTGTTATCCAGAGTCAAAGGGACGGGGATTTTTATATTTTAGTACGAGTTTCCCAATCAATTTGTAATACCTGTTTTAATTTGTTTATTAAAATAGAGAATTGAATTCATACATTCTCTATATTGTCGCAATTATTGTAATGAAATACGAACTCGAGTGAATACGACATATTATTATTTTGTTGATCGAGTTCTCCTGCTATGTAGTAGTTACATCGTGTCATTGAACCTCAGCATATGATTTAATCAAGATTAAAATAACTATAGGATAACTAAATGTTATTATATTTCTAGATCACCAAAACAATACTGTTTTATTTTCAGAAGAGTATAAACTAAATTTTGTTACGGTCTGAATAAAAGTTTACAGAAGAGCGAGTTGGGGACCAACTTGAATTGTCTAATCGTAAAACCTGATATTTATTGAAATCGATAGAGTAATTTTCTCTAAAAAAGATATAATCTGCCGAATTATATAAGGTGGAGGTTAAAAGAAGAAAGGCGAGAAAAGTGTTAAACACATAACATTAATTTTGATATTTCTATATAGTTAGTCAAAAGCTAACTTTATACAGACCTTTAAAGTGGTAACTTTTACTCTATTAATTTAGTTATGTTTTGTGATAGGAGTATAACTATTATTTACATGTGCTACGGTCGCTTTTATGTTTTTAAAGCTAGGGAAAACATATTAATAAATAAATATGGTCGTTTGATATATTAACCATTACAATACGCTTTAACTTCGTCATCCACCAAAACTTGCACGTGACACGATTTTTCTTAAGATAAGTTACCTTAAAATTCAAGAAATACCGGGTTGTGTTTATACAATGTGAATTGGCTATCGGCTCCTAGAATAACGTATGAACATATAAATATATAAATTTTTATTCAATTCAATATATATATATATATATATATATATATATATATATATATATATATATATACATATAATACAAAACTTATTACAAGTGATACGTGCACAGAAGTAAGCGTTACGGAGGAAAAATCAATGTTAATAAACTAATTAGTATTATTTTAATTTATCTACGTTTCTAAATTTGAGTTTATGTTGATAAAATGACGAAGGAAATAAACACATATGTGGGTTTTGAAATGCAATTTAGATTTAAAATAGTTTATTTGCGGTGTGCGATGTTTCTGGTGCTTTAAGTAATATTGATTTTTACCCCGATCAATGAAATATGTGCATACGTAAGCTTAAAAAGACTACTTTATTCAGAATTCACCTACTTTCATCTCTTGTATTATCCCTCTGATATAAGGGAAAGAGAGTGCCATACCTTTGCTTTTCCTTTAAAATTTTACAGTATCATTTTTCCAGGAAGACCTTATGTGCAAACATTCACAACTTTGCTCGTAAAGGTTAATTTTTCAAAACCGTTTAAATATTATTTCCAATACGTTAGATAGTTTATTATTCACTGGTGCAATCTAAAATAAAAACTAGCTAGTAACTTTATCTTTACAATATCAAAAGCTCTTTATAATTATTCAATATTTTCACAAATTTAAATTTAAATAAATGTTTCTGCCACTGTGGTGAAATTCAGCTGGCGGTATCATCAGCTGCCTAGGGTCAGTTAACTTTTGAAATATTACAATTATTTTCTAGAATTATAAAATACCCAAAGAAACTTTCCCAATGTTTCTCACCTTTTAAAACTTCCTTGGACTTCTAAAAATATTTCAAAATAAAAAATTAGCCAAATCGGTCATATCACTTTTAAATATATACTAGAAGTTACCCACGGGTTCGCAGTTTCCTATTGTACAACAGGATATATTTACGTATTCTTTTTCTATCACATTCAAAACACTTCTCAGATAATTGATAGTCATTCAACGCTATTCCAATCTCCTGATTCATTTTAGATTTAGGTTACAAGAACAGGGTTTTGGAACACTGAAGTTGTAGAATGAAACAGTTTATATAATGTTCGAATTTCCTTCCAATATTCCATGATAATTTGTAGAATTGCTCCGATGATTTCAGTAACAATTGAATAATTTTAAGGCGATGTTAATAATCTGAGCCTAAGACAATAGTAAATAATGATGTAATGAATGCTGGGGTTGAGTGCAGTTTAGGAATGAAAGGAAGTTTATTTTAGATATTTTACTATGTTAGTGTTCATAGTAAACAACTTCAAATGATAAGCAAGATTGCTAATGGCTCTTATTTTAGGCTCTGCATGTAGGTGACTATTTTAGGTACTTCTAGTGCAATAGTTAAGTTTATCTTGTTTCCCCGATAAAACACACACACACACACACACACACACACACACACACACACACACACACACACACACACACACACATACAAATATATACATAAACTACGTGTATACCTACACGGGTATCAGAAGACTACTTCGGTAATAAATCGTCTACTGCCATTGGCCATTGTAATATACATCCCGCCCAAGATATTTTCGGTGCCACAGTTGAGTTTGTTTTGTTGGCAAGAACATTTACATATAGCCTATAAAGATCTGGAAAGCCTACTTCTTACGAAAACATATATGTTTGGTTTTATGAGCAAAAAAGCACAATCTAAATAGTAATATTTTCTTTAATTTCTTCATTACACTACTGATCAAGCATACTTAATATTTAATAAGAATTTCAATTAAAAGTATATTTTACTAAAACATTCAATTTTACTATCTGGGTAACCTCTCTTCTCCTTAAGTGATTACAGAGAATGTTGGAATAAGAAGTGATGTAATTTTTATGTTTTGAAGACTATAAGACGTACATAAGACTATAAGGCATTTGGAATGGAACTTAAATTAATAACAAATATGATTGTATTGTATAGTCTGATTTAAACTGCTTCAGTACTGGGAGGCGTTTGACGTAGGCTACCTGCGAATTGGCTAGGCCAATGACCGGGGGTAGTCTGCCGCGGTGTTGCCAAATTTAGTGAAAGTTTACAAGGGCTGTTCAGTGTCTCTTGAATAGCCGCGCCGTCAACAACAGCCTACAAGCTCCGTGTGTGTCCGTTTAAACTTTAAGAGTAGTTGAGTTATTTATTTACTAAACTGTGCAATTTAAGTTAATAAAAAACTTTTTAGCCACTAATTCAGTGATGTTTAGCTTTATTAAGTAAAGTTTAGTGAATTATTTTTAGAACTTATAAGCAGAATTTCATCTTTTATTATTTACTGTAAAGTTTTTGATGGATGTGCAAGAAGAACCGCGGAAAGAAGAGAGGGCGTCCTAGAATACATGAAAAACGCAGTACTCCCTACAAGAAAGTTGGACAAGGAGCTCCTTTAAGAAGCCAAGCTCGTGAGTTAGTCTTTAATGTAAGACAGTACTTTATTTCTGAAAAAGAAAACAAGGGCCCCTTACTGCCTCTTAATAAAGCAGTGGCTAGAGCCGCAGCTGCACTGTGCATAAACAAAAACACTGTAGTCAGTATTTGCAAGGAAAAAGCAAGTAAAATCAGCGAAGGAGTATGTGTAAAATTAGGGACTCCTAATAAAAAAAGAAATATTGCTAGGAGAGTGACCAGAATTGATACTTTCCAACAAGATGCAATCCGACGGCATCTTTATAATTACTATGCCAGAAAAAGAACACCATACTTTAAACAAGCTACATATCTTTCTGAGGGATGCAGACTTATTTCTTGGCAGCAGATCTTCATTACGAACGCTTTCTTGGTGAAATTGGTTTTAAATATGAAAAAATCAATAAAAGAAGGAAGATCTTACTGGAGAGAAATGACATTGTAGCTAAGCGTTGCCAGTTCCTTCGAAAAAATCAAGAAAGAAAATTTTGAAAGTATGTATGGATTGATGAGACATGGGTAAATGCGGGCCACTGCCCAACAAAAGGCTGGTCTGATGGTTCCACGACGGGAACGATGGCTGCCACCTATAGGCAAGGGAGAAAGGCTGATCCTCCTCCATGCCGGGAGTTGCAATGGATGGATTATCCCGGGATGTTGCTTACTATTTAAATCTGGGGGTACTGGAGACTACCACGAAGAAATGGACGGTGTCACTTTTCAAGCCTGGTTCAAGGACACGCTGCTTCCACAACTCAGTACTCCATCTACAATTGTAATGGACAATGCGTCTACCACTCGCAACTTTTGGATAAAGTTCCGAATTAAATCATCAAAAAAGGCTGAGATGCAGGAATGGCTTCAGCGACATCACATTACGTTCGAAGAAGAGATGATAAAGGTGGAGCTTTTTAGAGCTAATAATTCAAAATAAACCCCCAAATCCCACTTACATAATTGATGATTTAGCTCGAAAAGCTGGCCACAAGGTTGTTCGACTGCCACCCTACCACTGTCATTTCAATAGCATTGAATTAATCTGGGCTCAGGTTAAGGGGTACGTCGCGAGGAACAATAAATTGTTCACCATTACAGAAACAAAAAGGTTAAACTATGGAGGCAATCGAAAATGTTACCTCTGCTGAATGGAAGAAAGTCGTGGAGCACACTAAGAAAGTCATTGATGAAGCATGGAACAAAGAAGGCATCATCGAGCAGGATGTAGAACAGATGATAATCTCTATCACCGAAGCCGATGAAGACGACGAGTCAGAAAACAATGACGGAGGCCTGCTTCGTAGACGACATCACCCAGGAGTTTGAGTTATTGGAAGAAGGTGATATGGACATATCGTTAAGCGGAGTTTTTCCGCTTTCTCCTATTGAAGAAAATGTATTGAACTTTTCAGAATATTGAAATTTAAGATTACCGTTTGTAATAAGTGTGATGTAGTGGTATGTTGGTATCTAATAAAGTACATCTATATTTAACAAAAAGTGCGTTTTTGTTTTCACCTATATTATTATACTTCCACTACTATTTAAATTGATTGAAAATATTAATTCATTTCCATAAAAACTATTTTCTTATAGAATTCCAACAGTTTTTTTAAACTGGGATTTTACTAAAATTACGGAGGCCAAGATTTTAAGTTTAAAGTATTAAGATTAAAGTTATAGTTGAAGTTATAAGTAATATACTAAAATATTCAAGATCCGTGCCACTTTTTAACAGCTGTCAGCTTTTAAATTGCTAATGGCAAAAACTCCCGTTGGTATAAATTTTTTGGTTGTTTGATTATTATTACCCCATTTTTCATTCATGTAATTGGTTTAAATAGTTTTTATCAGTGATGTACGGCCAAATAAAACCTGTAATGCCTATGTTAAGTTTTGTACATTTGTAAGACAATTTTCAGTATTAGGCTTATTAAAACGGTATTTCTCAAGAATAATTTAATTTTTGTCTCAATTTTCACCAACTTTTGTATTGTTTATATTTTGGTATCTAAATGCAGAAGACAAGGACAGCTGTACATACAATTTCTCATATTTAGCATAGGCCTATATGAGCAAAATGAATACCAATAAATAATGTAACGATCATTATATATGTTTTAATAAATTTCTCATTCATCTTCTTATGGGAAGAAATGAGCGTTAAACCATTCATGAGTGGCGAGGGACAAATCAGCTGTTTAATGTTTATAAGTGGCATGGTTAGGTTTCGTTCTCGGCGGCAACACTGTCAGCCCCACCATCCCCACTGCCGACCGTCCCAATACTAAAGCAGTTTTAAACAGACAATAATATTATAACGTTTATATACAACAGGTCAATCTAGGCTCTCTAACTGAGATATCACGAGTTCAAAACTAAAGGAGGGCCAATTATGTAAACAAAACATTGTGTGTGTGCCTTGAAAATAAAAATTAGTGTACATACTTCGAAACCGTCATAGCTAAAAGCTGAGACTTAAAGTAAAATAAAAAATTGAAAAGTTGATTACTTCTTGTCAGGTTTTTTTAATAAATATAATTTTTGCTGAAATACATTTCTTATGGAAATTTTGACAACTTTATTACCAGCCTGGATGTCTTAGAGAAAAGTCATTTCTTCGTGAATTTATGACACAATATGAAGGTTTTGCCACCAATTTTATGCCTCTATATTTTATGGACTTTTTCTAGTGTAATTCAGGATACTTCATTTTTATATATGAGTCTCAATAAACTTATTAGGTTATAAAGAATCAAATTCTGTCTGTTTAAATTCACTTTCTGTTTAAATTAACTTTCTGTTTAAGATATTTCCAGTACCATTTTAAAGTTTGCCTTGTGCCCCGATAAAGAAAATATTTAACAACGAAAGCCAACTTCTTTCGGCTGTTTATTTACTTTCGAGCAAAGATTTTTCAAATGACATAGTGATAATTTGTTTCTTTATTCCAATGAAAAAGTATATAACTTTTGTGCGACTTTAGGTCAGTTCCACAAAAGGGTCAGTTCCAGTGGATTAAATTCACTTCCGGTCTAATTTATTTACTTTATCTGTTAAATATATACATATATTGGTTGTTAAGACCGCATTGGGCCAAAAGGCGTCTACTACCACCACTTGTAATCTACCTCCGTTCTGACACATTTAAAGTGTTTATGGTTAGAGTTTGCCTTTTTGTTCTAATGACGAAAGTATAATTAAAAAGTTACTGCGGTCAATACGAGTCTGTTCCGGTCACATGTTAGTTTTGGAATCCAACTTAAATTATTCTGGTGCTGAAGTGAGTTTGATGTTTTCGCCGATCAAAAAACAAGCAAAAGTTATATTATTATAATATAAGGTAAGGAGTGTGTTACTTTGATTAAGTAGTGCATAATGTGAAATATACAGACATTCATATAACATTACATTTTTCATTAAATACATTATAAGTGTAATACATAGGCTACATACAACTTTTTATTTATATCCCACCAGCAGTTAATAAAATGTATGTGTTTTTAATGAATATAGTTAAGTTTATTGAAGGTCCTTTACGAAAGATTGAACTGTCTAACACACTGACTGCAACAGGTGCTTATCACTACTATTTCCACTCTCCTAAATCAGTAGATGACTCTTTGGCTGCAGTGACGGTGTTAACAACATATAATATGGCTAGAGAAGTATCATAGTAAAACAACGTATAATATAGTTAGAGATATATCATAGTTAAAAAAATATAGTATCATAATTTTGAACTAGAGAAGTATCATAATTTTAAAACATATAATTTAGCTAGTGATTTATCGTAGTTTCACAACGTATATATTTACTAGGTATGTATAATTTTTTTAACAAAATATAGTATAGCTAGATATGTATCGTTGATACGTGAGAGTACTCGGAAGATATGCTATGAAATTGACACAACAAAATGGGGAAACCGAAAGTATTTGAATCTAAGGACTTTTATTTTACCTTTATTAAAGTTAATGGAGGATCACTTCTTACTTTACTACTTCTCCACTGTTACTTATTCCATTACACGTGAAAAATTATGTAGTCATAGTTATAAAGTGTATATGGAATGTGCATATTTAAGTATTAATATAAAATAAAATTTACAACTAGTGGAGAAAAGATTTGAGTTGTAGAAAGTAAAGCCAAACTGTGATGTCTTTCTCTGAAGTGTAGACAAGATTGTTAGCTCTCAGTTTCGGATGTAAGAATAGTGTTTGTATTTCGTTCACTGTAGATTTGTTATCCTACCCGACAGACAGTATTCGAGGTAAATATTTGACTTCCAGTTAGTCTGGAGTCTATTATACATACACATTTATCCACTAATAATTAGGTTTATTGCTGACAATGCTTTGTTTGGTAAGAGGTTGCGACTGTTGCTTTCCTAAAGTTAAAATGAGGTATTATTTGTCAACGAATTTTTCCTGATAGATCAGAACTGGAATAGCTATAACATGCTATAATACATACATTGTATATATAATGTACTGTATTAAATATAATAATAGTATATAAAGTGTGTCTTATAAAATTCCTTTAAATTTGGCTCTATGGTCTGTATAGAATTGACATATGCAACGTCCTACCTAAGCCTATCGACCTATACTAGATTTACCTATACTATCAGCGCTGCTTTTGCACATATCGACTTTTCTTTATAGTTTTCTTATAAATCAGGGTTTTCACAGAATTTATTATTTAATATTTGAGATATTACAAAAAATAACTACCCAAGTCAATCAGTTTGTCTCTTATATATATATATATATATATATATATATATATATATATATATATATATATATATATATATATATATAAGAAATAATACTATACAACACAGATCTCGGTTCACAACGCTCAGGCCGCAACACATACCTAGTGATGGTCTTTGTTTTCAATAACAGTAACAGTTGTAATTAACAATCGCCTGAGGATGCTAGAACTCCTGATAAACATGTTTTTAAACAACGAATACCTCAGACAAGAGGAAACCATCTTCAGTAGTGTTGAATAAGTATGGACACCAGTAACCTAAAGTAATAGAAACTATATTAAAACTTGCATGGCTTTATCTATATTAGTTAAAAGATATCCAACGTTTCTGGGAAATGTCTATTACAGTGTATGTTTTTGTTTTATCTATTTGGTCAGTATAACTCATACTAAAGTCTAGGAAATGGGAACGAGAATTACAAGTTTTCAATTGTAACAACTCACGTGTGTATTACTGTATTAAAGTGTAATACTTCTACAAGTCAAACAATAGAACTATTAGTTTACCTTTTGGTGGCGCAAAGTCCATACAAAGTCTCAGCGTCTTCGGTTAGCACAAGTTTTGTTCGGAAGGAATGCCAATATTGCACATTCCTTGGCAACTGACACCGGCAGCAAACTACAGATCAGACTTCAACAAAGGATTTGTTGAGGCATCAGATTGCTTTTTGGAGTTTTTATGGTATAATATGGTAATCTTTAAAAAAAAGGCATTTATATAACACAATAAATCTTTAGAGTAATAAATTATGTGAGTCAAATGGAAGCACTGTAGCATATTACTCAATTAGATCATACATCCCTTAAAAGGAATTAACCAGACAGAACGTGCGTCCTGTTGCGAAATATTGTACTTTTCTTAGCTTTCCAAAATGAAGTTCAATACAGATTTATAACTTAATGGCAGTAATGAGTACCTGTGGAAGGGGGAGAGTGTGAGGGGTAAAATGTTTTATAACTGCTCATAGGAAATTGACATTAATGCCACTGATTCCACCACCAGAACCATTTCCTTTCAAATAACGTAAAATATAAGAACTGCTTCTATACAACTGCATTTGGGTTATTACATGTAGTGCTGGAGAATGTGCTAAATTTAAAGGTAACATACGATAAAAAGGAAACTTTTCACTTATAGCTTTGTTTATTAAATTTTATTGTATTTTGTAATAAGAGTAACAATGCACTTCTTTTAAATTTACAGATGCAAGGCCATATCAGTCATCGAGCCTGTTTACTGTTGGCAGTGTCAGATTCAAATATATTTCATGGCCAATTCAACATAAGAAATTTAGTGCACATAATATATCAGTAAAGAGGTTTATTAGGCTTACTACTGAACAACTATAGGTTTTCTGTAACCAAGACAATAATTTACAGATGCAAGGCCATATCAGTCATCGAGCCTGTTTACTGTTGGCAGTATCAGATTCAAATATATTCATGGCCAATTCAACATAAGAAATTTAGTGCACATAATATATCAGTAAAGAGGTTTATTAGGCTTACTACTGAACAACTATAGGTTTTCTGTAACCAAGACAATAATTTACAGATGCAAGGCCATATCAGTCATCGAGCCTGTTTACTGTTGGCAGTATCAGATTCAAATATATTTCATGGCCAATTCAACATAAGAAATTTAGTGCACATAATATATCAGTAAAGAGGTTTATTAGGCTTACTACTGAACAACTATAGGTTTTCTGTAACCAAGACAATAATTTACAGATGCAAGGCCATATCAATCATCGAGCCTGTTTACTGTTGGCAGTGTCAGATTCAAATATATTTCATGGCCAATTCAACATAAGAAATTTAGTGCACATAATATATCAGTAAAGAGGTTTATTAGGCTTACTACTGAACAACTATAGGTTTTCTGTAACCAAGACAATAATTTACAGATGCAAGGCCATATCAATCATCGAGCCTGTTTACTGTTGGCAGTGTCAGATTCAAATATATTTCATGGCCAATTCAACATAAGAAATTTAGTGCACATAATATATCAGTAAAGAGGTTTATTAGGCTTACTACTGAACAACTATAGGTTTTCTGTAACCAAGACAATAATTTACAGATGCAAGGCCATATCAGTCATCGAGCCTGTTTACTGTTGGCAGTATCAGATTCAAATATATTTCATGGCCAATTCAACATAAGAAATTTAGTGCACATAATATATCAGTAAAGAGGTTTATTAGGCTTACTACTGAACAACTATAGGTTTTCTGTAACCAAGACAATAATTTACAGATGCAAGGCCATATCAGTCATCGAGCCTGTTTACTGTTGGCAGTATCAGATTCAAATATATTTCATGGCCAATTCAACATAAGAAATTTAGTGCACATAATATATCAGTAAAGAGGTTTATTAGGCTTAATACTGAACAACTATAGGTTTTCTGTAACCAAGACAATAATTTAATTATATAGTTCTAAACTGCTCTAGATCTTATGCAATCTAATAAACAAAAAATAATACATAAAAATACGTTTCTGCACCA
The DNA here is from genome assembly GCF_021130785.1 of Homalodisca vitripennis. Taxonomy (NCBI): domain Eukaryota; kingdom Metazoa; phylum Arthropoda; class Insecta; order Hemiptera; family Cicadellidae; genus Homalodisca; species Homalodisca vitripennis. The sequence goes on from NC_060207.1 coordinate 79,096,696, forward strand.
AACATCGATGAAATATTTTTTGGAGACTCGTAGTATTGGTTTACATTACTGGAATGATTAGTTACAGCGTGCAAATGATACTTTTTCACATCCCTTATATGATGCGCTAAAATATCATATAATATTTTGGCAAGAGGAAGATGGTTATGGCTTCTCAATCTAGATGGTAAACACATGTACAGGTTGACTGATTAAAAATTTACTTTAACAGTTAATATATTTTTTAAAATATTATATAAATGCAAGTACCATTGTTATATGTAAATTCAATAATTAAAATGATAATGTATTTATAAGTACGGAAACTAAAAAATTTCTGTACAATGAACTGTATCTGATACCGTCTGATAGTTCGTGAAATTAATATAAAGCTGAAATTTAGAGCACTTCTTGAAAATATCTTTTACTTTAATGAATCAAAAACCAAACTTATTAAAAGGGTATTCCCAAACATTGCATAAAATTACAAATGTCTTATTTGGTTGACTGAATAAGCTATATTGGCTGATAATAACAAACATACATATTTTTTATCGGGAAAAGAAGTCAAACTCAACTTTGGCACTGAAAATATGATAGACTATAGATAGATAGTTGTTGATAGAATAACTTTCCGAGTTGGGTTCCGGTATATATATATATATATATATATATATATAATATAACCCAAATGTGCCTCTCAGCCCTACGTATTGACATCCAAATTTTCTCTATACAGATAAAATCACTGATAACGCATCGCAGGAACTGGACATATTTTAGAAGTACATTATAATTATGAGACGTGTGGACTATAAACACTGAAATTATATTTATATAGTTTTTCAAACGTATGCAGGTATATATATATATATATATATATATATATATATATATATACCTGCATACGTTTGAAAAACTTAGGCTCCGTCATATAACATAATGATTTCAACCGTACTATTGCTAAATCAGCTATGGGATTCAATTTTTTGAATTGCTTGAGCTAAAACTATGGAGCTATTCACTATTTCGGTTGAAGTTTGCCAAAGAGAACAAATTTATTTTAAGTATTTTTGGAAAAATGACTTAAATTATTCTTGTGTAAAAATCAATAGTCAATAGTTATATTATCGATAATAGACACACGGATAGTCTATATCGTGTAATCTTGGGTTTTAAAAATTATACTTAATTTCTTTAATAATCATATAAGCTAGTAGCCTAGGTCTAAAACTATTTTAGTTCTATAAATAAACACTACTGTAAAACAAAGGTACGTTGGTATAGTTAATTATTAGTTAATTGAAATCTGAGAAAACTTCTCTTTTTTCCTAGCTTCGGTCTCTTCATAATAATTCACAATAGTTTTGATACTTTTATAATTATTTCCACACTTTAAATTTATACGTGAAATACATATCTGTTCTCGTTAAGCGTTATATTGTAACAATTATTTCGTACAAAAATTTAATTTATCTGTGAAATATCTTTGTTCTGAATGGGAAAATAAAAAACATACTCATATTTGATAGAATGCGTATGTGGATTTGCAACCATGTACAGCACAGAGAGTAAGTCTGTGAGTTTCAATTATGCTGTTCAAAATAATTATAGGTATTTTGCTTGTAATAGTGAAATAAATACTATCTTTATAATCAAGAATATTTGTTTTCTAGTAAATGAGTATTAGCATAAACAAAGTAAACAGTATTTTATTACCAAAAGATCAATATTTTAATTTTTTCAGAAAACACAAATTTAATGTTTTTTGGGAGTTGAATTAAAAACAAAAAAAATTCTAAGCAAGCACACGTACTAAGAAAGAAAAATTATTATTAAACGTATTTTATAAGAACAATAATAATAACTGTAAATATACTTACTACTATTTTTATTATAAAGTATACCAAAGTCTCATTATCTCTGTTCCTTCCCTAATATAATTCACAATAATAACACAATTGGTCTATTTTTTATTTAACACGTTTGGATTTCAGGAAATCTATGACTGTAAGTTCTCAATAAAAACCAAAACTCGACTAGCTTTCGATAAAACATTCTAATATATTATTACAATAACGTTCTGCAATATAAAGTGCATATATAATGTTGAATCTTATTGTTCCGTAAATTTACCAGTAACGGTCAAACCGTGAATACAATCTTTCATATTTTAAATAGTTCGTTTTAATTAAAACGTTTTAAAACGAAAATGAAACGTTTAATTAAAACTTTGTTAAAATTATTACAATATGTATTTAGTTTCCAAATTAATTTGAAGCAATTCCTTATGTTGGATACTTCTAGCCCTCTTTCCCCTCACCAAAGGAACTCAGTTACTCTGTGTTATTTCCCTATAGCCCCTTTGAATAACCACCGACCTACCCAAATAAAGCACACCTTGCTGTTTCTCTTATCTAGATTTCTGGAACTCCAGAAGATATTTGTCACTTACAGCTGTTACTGTCACTGAAAACAGGAAAAGCCACTACCCGACACCGCTCTCCTGTCACCGTACCGCATTGTGCTATACACGCGTAGTAATTTTTCCTGTGTTAAGTGACAGTAACAGTTCTAAGTGACTAACAATGGTTTTAGTATGCTGAAACAGCAGCGAAACATGTCTTTTATGTTTTCTACTCAATCAAAACTCTTAGAAATTCTTTTTTTTTATTATCAATTCAAGGATTCAGCCCACGAGCACGATTAGTAAGAGAAAAATATTAAATATAAGCTTAGTAAATCACTAGTTTTGGAAAATGTAACAGCTGTTAGTAGAAAATAACATTAGATACTGTGCTGAAATTAAGACATAGAATCAAAATGCGCGTACAAAGATCCGTCACAGTTCCTTTTGTCTATATTGAATGTGGTGTTAAAACCTGTAATAATATTTTGTAGCGCATGAGAAGGTTTTTGCCAAACATTTTTAAAGAACCACAAATTAGTATTTGTTTATAAGGTTTGTAAAGATAAACTCTTGGTTTAAATGGCTCAGAATCTCAGAGAAATTCAAAGAGAAATCTATAAATGGTTTAAACTAGATTGTTTAGCCTTTGTGTATACCCCCAATGTGTATACTTTGCTCTTTATGTAGAGAATGTGAAAGGCAGCAATCATAGACGAAACAATATGACACAGATACGAATGTCAAGATCATGAGTATATCCAAAGTAAAGGTGTCACATGACAACCCTTTATAAAGGGAATGAGAGAGGGAGCAAGCAGAGACAAACCAATATGACATATATTAATAATGTCATGATCATGAGTATATCCGGGGCAAATACGTTATAATTTCAAATAAAGATAAAATGCTATAAATGAGGTAAATTCTATAAACACAGGTACGATACCTATCTAAAGGTTACTATTTAAATCCTGTTAATTATCCTAAACTCAGATACCATAGGTATAGTTTTGACAATTTAATTTTTTTATGTTTGCCGAGAGCAAAATTGTAAGTTGTAATTGTACGTTTGTACGCTGTAAGGTACTGTTTTGAACTTCCTAAATCTAGAAAAGCAACCATGAAAGTTGTCTTAGCTAAAGCAATATGCATCGCATGTAATTTATCAATTTTACTTAGCAGGAAGTTTCCTGTTCACATCTGTTGTTTCCAATCAAATTAAAAAGCTCGTTTGTTTTAATCACTGCATTGAACTTCCCACTGTTTGATTGTTGTATCGTTACAATAAATCGAATTAGGAATATTTTCAAACTTTTTACCATTACGGTATAAAACTCGTGTGATCTTATAACCTTTTAAATAAGTATTTTATAGATGTTGTTTGGTAAAAATACACATTTAAGTGATTCTCTATCAATTATGACTGTATTTTAAAACAAATATGTCCGTGAACGTGAATGAAAAACAAACTGAAAGGGTATTTTCAAGCGCTATGATCCGCATTACTAACTCACAGAAATGACCGATTCCGAATGGGAATTATTACTACAGCTAAGAGTATTACTGTTTCGTATTATACAACATTCGGAACTCATACAAGAGTTTTATCGTTTGAATACATAAAGCTGTACTTAGCAAATTATATAATTTCAATAACAATTCGAGCTTAATTTAGTACATAAATATAACGTGTACATTGTTCTGTGAATTGACAATTTCTTTATTTAATAAAGAGTTGTCAATTCACAGAACAATGTACAATTTCTTATTTAATAAAGAGTTGTCAAATACTGTATCTGAATAATTTTGTCATGTAGCAGAATACCGATCACTAACCAGAAACGAATTTCTTTGTTTTGTTCACTCAACTTCACATTTTAAAAAGACATGGAATATACATATTTTCAGTCTGCATCCACCAATTACACAAGTAAGGTAATACAATTTTGGAGTTCTACATGTTATAATCTGTACACATTTCACCCTATTAAGATCGATTTATAACAACTGTAATTGTTAGTACTCAACATGTATGTGAGAATTGAATTGGTTATAAAAATAGTATAAAACTTGTGAATTGTGCTCTGTTGGTATCTCTGATCCTATGTGTTCCAGACCAGCTGTTATCTGAGGATAGTGAGATAGGCTCAACACGGCCTAACAGTTAATGGTTACGATTGTGTTAGCTGTAACTGTAATGAGGGCCGTATTTGTAAATGCTTTACATTAAACATTGTGAAGTTTTTGTAATAATTTATGTGATATTTTCAAAGTTTGTTATGAATTTTCACGCGTTTACTAGGTAATGAGCTGGAAACCGATTTGCATTTTATAAAACAATTCATATAAAGACATGCACGCTACTATAAGGTGTTCCTTTTGTTTAAATGGCGACTTTATATTAATTTAATTTTAGACATTTTATGATATTTAAATAATAAAAAATGAATTTGTATTTTTTTTACTGAAATAATTAATAGCCAATAAATATTGCAATATTTGTTAAATACAAGACTAAATTATTACTATTTTCCGTTATTTTTTAATATCTATCGTAAAAAATATACAACCGATATTTCTAAAAAAATTTTGTAAAGTCCTTTTATAATATTTAATATATTTACATAAGAATATTGCCAGTTGTAAACATCCTCGTACTTTATTAAACCAAAAAGCACAATAAAATTCAAATCATAGCCTTATAAAACGTGTTGTGTTGTTACGTTAAATAATATATAAACACTTTTAATAGTGAAAAGATATTGTGCTTTGTAAAGATATTTACAAATTTGGGCTTATTAAACGGCTGAACAAAAAACTATTCCTGCCAGTATGAGCCTAAAACAGTTTATCTACATATATCTATTTTGTTTTATTGCATTCAATTGAGAGAAACGACATACGTTATTCATAGCATACCAATTCGATTTTGAAGCTTTCTATTTTAAGTGAAGTGGGAGAAACAGCCTAGTTATAAGTAAAACGAATTGCAAATCTATATAGTAGCATTACTCTAATTTAAATCTGGATATAGTGATTACGCTATATTCTTTCATCTTCTATATCTATAAAATAAAGAAGAACACAAGACCACATGGTGTTTCAAAGTATTACAAAAATGAAATACAAGTGTTTGTGTTAATTTTACTAAATAACAAGATATATATTGGATAGCTGATATTACGGAACAAATCATTTAGCCTAATTGAAATTTCTATTTTACATGTTGTAAACTAATTTTATATTTTGTTAAATACGTTCAGAGAATCTAAACGTAACTATCTAGGTACATGGATGAATTATACTCTTCTTGGAGTCGTGGACTGAAATTAATGTTCAGTTCTTTTATATGAATTGCTTCCTAACAAGAACAAGCACGACAAGAAGCAAGTGTCATTTGGATGTTCTGTGCTTTGTCAATTGTTATACACGACATGTTGACACAGAGTTGATGGTCGCTACGAAGGTTTCATCGAACCACGTTATACATAAAGTTACGTAATTCAACCAAAAACAAAAATAAATAGCTTAAAATATTTTTCCTTCCACTGTGGTGGTATTACGATGATATAGACAAAATCATTCGATACTGAAATAGGATGCATTACATAATATTGTATGTAAGACGTCGGACCAGCCAATGATAGGTTTGTGTTCAGCCTCACTTTACCTGCTGTAGCGAGTATATCACATCTATCTTTCATGGTTTGGACCTTACTTCTTTTGACTTGGATGTAGCTTTATAATTCAATACCAGTACTTTGGACGTACACATGTTTGTACGAGTCCTTGAATTTTGTGTGCTTATCCATATTTTGTTTATCGTTTACTTCTTTGTATGATTTACTAATTAACCGTTTTAAACGTGAAGCAATGGTTAGTTTCCAAAAACATTATGTTTCCATGTGCGATGAGTAATTAACAATGACATTTAGCTGTAGTCAAAAACTATCCTACCTTAAAAAAACGAGCAGTTGCTTAAGCCAAACGCAAAACCGAATAAAATTATATTGACAAAACTGGAAATGTACAAGTTCAAATGTAACCACTGGGTAAAATAGTACGTGGTCAAAAAGTCAATCAGACAAATATTTACATCCAGCTTCCATATGGTGCTTCATCACGACTAGTGCTCTCAAGCCAGTTACGAGGACAAGACTGTCAAGTAGCCAAAATGTTTGTTCGAACCCCCGTTTTTATCTATGTGCTTTTGTGTAACATATTTTTTCAGTGTGTTTAGAGTTGTGTTAAATCCATACTCTACCAATAAGTCACGTGTTAATCCACAACGTAACCATGGCGCAATGCAGCTTTCAAACATGGTTGTAGTTTTTACAATTAATTTATAAATTAAGAGGAAAGGTAACTTATAAAACATCACATATATGTTTATATATGGTGTATTGGTATGTTTTATTGAGTATATACATATGTATATATATATATATATATATATATGTGTGTGTGTGTGTGTGTGTGTGTGTGTGTGTGTGTGTGTGTGTGTGTGTGTGTGTGTGTGTGTGTGTGTGTGTGTGTGTGTGTGTGTGTGTGTGTGTGTGTGTGTGTGTGTGTGTGTGTGTGTGTGTGTGTGTGTGTGTGTGTGTGTGTGTGTGTGTGTGTGTGTGTGTGTGTGTGTGTGTGTGTGTGTGTGTGTGTGTGTGTGTGTGTGTGTGTGTGTGTGTGTGTGTGTGTGTGTGTGTGTGTGTGTGTGTGTGTGGTGTGTGTGTGTGTGTGTGTGTGTGTGTGTGTGTGTGTGTGTGTGTGTGTGTGTGTGTGTGTGTGTGTGTGTGTGTGTGTGTGTGTGTGTGTGTGTGTGTGTGTGTGTGTGTGTGTGGAGTCTCTGAAAGAAACTTTAGATACTTACAAATGGACGGAGAACTGAATATTTTAAATAAGGAACATGCATATCTAATCCAACAATACTGTAGTTGTATCGTATCTGTGGCAGGAAGGATAAATTCAATTTAAGTTTAGTTCCAGTTTACTTTCATTTTATTGCAGCGTCTGGTATCAGATACTGTCTCAGACTTGACTCCTGGAATATGGAGTCATGGTCGTCGAAAGTGGAGTGGAAGAGACCCAAAGAAAGTCGACGACGAAGTAGCTCAAAACGAAACATTTACATGGTTTCGTCATCAGAGACACCTATAAATAGGTGAAGTGGTAGTCTCATTGTTTCATTAGGTACACAATTGAGTGCACTGGGATGTTATAGACACGATCTATAAGCACGGTGGAGCAAGCGATTTCTACACATAACGTAGCTATGGTAGGAAGGAAGTGATTCAGTTGAATTTTGAGTTTAGCTCCAGTTCACCTACCTTTTTAATAAAAGGTAGGTGAACTGGAGCTAATATTACTGTAATCAGCGTCTGGAAGTTGATAACGTCTCCTGGAATCTGGAGTAATTTTTGTCTGAACTTATAGTTTGTTCAGTTTAGCAAACCATGGAAACATAATAATGCTTTATAATGAAGTTTTGTTATTAAGTCTCCATAAATTTCAAAAGTTGTAGTTGTTATGGAAACTGATAATTCTTTTTCTCTTTTCTAATAATTCATGAAAAATAGGTTTTTATTTGCTTAAGAATTACAATCCACTCCAGACGTACACACAAAGATTATAAATAAATTACTTTTGCATTTCTGTATACTCTGAATAGTGAGATAATTTAAGTAATGACTATTGAATTCATCATGTTTAATTTATATCAACGTTTCCATTGATCAACCTGGGACGGGTTGTATAGAAAAAAGTAATTATTTCGTTAACTATAATTCAGTTAATTAGTTTTTCCGGGTTTTTATGTATTCTATTGCGGATTACGAGAGCAGTAAAATATTAGGAAATTAATTTATTCCTTCTTAATTGGTTATCGTTGTATTTCAGAGTAAGAGTATAAGTTCGTTGTGTAATCATGTGTTAAAATAAACCAAAGCTATTTTTGTTCGGAAGTTACCAAGGGTTATGTAAGTACGTGGTACGTTCATACGAAGTTAAGGCTACGTTAGTTGTACTTATTTAAAATTAATTTATAGGTTTGTTGAAAATATGATTCCATATATTATGACTGTTTATATTAGAAGATTAAATGTGATAAAATTTGCATGTAAACACGCATTGTAAACTACATAAATTCATGATCGTTCGTGTAACCTGAACCAAATGAAACTCTCACGTTGACCAATTATAATAAATATCGTACTTTCCAACCCTCGGATTTAGGTTAATCGTAAAACGCAGACCGGTAATAGTGCAGTCAAGCCGCATGTGTATCTGACAGCTTCTACTCGAGGAACATCATTAATTACTACGAATTCCTATACTTTCAGTAATAACTATTATTTTTTTATTTCTTATTATATTAAGTTTTATATTTTGTAATATTGAATATAGAAGTAAGTATTTTTTATCAATTCTCTTATCATCAAAGTTTTATCAAAGTTTCATCTCATCTTCATTTTTCTTATGACCTCTTTCGTCTTGATTCATAGTTGTTCTGTCTGTCAGGTTTTGTAACGAAATTTCTTAGTTTATCGAAAAGCTATTTAGATTCACATTTAAGCTATGACCGGTAGGTAACAAAGCAGTTATGGGTTAAAGGTTCAATAAGTTCAAAAATTGTAAATTACGTACGAAAAGTATTAAAAAAAGTATAGCTTATCGCTGAAATCTGGCGACTATATTAAACGAGAAATTAAATATTTTTTTTATTTTCATAATTTAAAAATTTTTCAAGCATTAATAACTTATAGTCCGTTAGTATTTGAGCTATAGTTAAACTTAGGCATAACTTAAATATTCAATTACACTAGACGAATAAATGGATTAACAAAGAGTGATACAACAATGACGTCACTACTTAGTATTCTGTGCTCGTACATGTTAGGGTGGGGATCCAGACAACGTCTGAGACACTTAAAACTATGTTAAATCCTTTTCCACTTTTGTTCAAAATGTTCATTAGTACCAAATTTAGTTCAGATTTACGATTGCCAATTAGTATTTGAGTTATAGTTAAACTTCCGAAAGTTTGTTCCTGTCCTGTCCTGTTTAACTCATTCATTGATCAAATAAACAATTATATACTGTTTAAAGAGAAAGGAAGTTAGGCCAAGTATAAAATATTTAAGGTCACTAGACAAATAACAATGACGTCAACACTTAGTATTCTGCACTCCTACATGTGGGGGTGGAGGTCCAACAACATCACTCTTCACATCTCTCTTACCAAGTACTGTCTCTGAGATACTTTAAAACCCTGTTAAGTCCTTTTCTACAGTTTCTTTCATTTCTGAAACTATTTCTGTCACATTAGTACACCTTTTATAATGCGTAATTAACATATTTTCTTAAGGGTGTCTCAATGATAATGGATTTTCATCAAGATAATAAAGAAATCCCACTTTCATGTTTCACGGTATGCTGTGTACGATAATAAAGTTAGGAATATGTTATTGCAAATATATAATATTATTGGTATGACATATTAAATTACACTTGTTTGTATCCATATATTTATACCATTGGATTCTCAAGCTTTTAGGGATCTAGTCATTCTCAGACTATAGTAAGACAAACATAATACATTTTAGTGTTTTTTGCTTTAAAAATGCTATGAATTACATTGAAAATTTATTCAACAAAAACATTGTCATGACTAAAATAAGCATTTTGATTTTAGACATATTTTCATAAACAGCTCATTCTCTATTATATTTAAATAAACTCAGCTGCATGGATAGAACGGGTTTGCGATCTAGTGGATGACGGTTCATATGGCAATGGACACTTTAACTGCAAGCAAACATTCTCCGTATTGTTCTTTTTTATATCTACACAAAACAGCCCGTCATTATTTCTTATCTTAATATAACGAATCGCCTGTTCACGTACAATTACCGCCTTACTCATGCCTTACCAATGACGATTTTAATATCAAAGATTTTGTGACTCCCTGCTTATGCTTACTTGAAATGATGACAGATTTTAAACAATGCCCTAAATGTAGATTCTTGGAACATTGGAAATTCTAATTTAATACCACTAATTGAATACCACACAATTAATTGTTTTGTGAAGTTTCCTGACGACGTAATCCCTGATTCTGAAAGGCCTCGCAAAATTAAAATAATTATTGGAATATGTGTTATAATTTACTAGTGGTATTAAATGTCCTAAATTGTCACCATTCTGTATGAATGACGTAGGTGAACATACTGCACGTACATGCACTGGAAAACAAACGTAATACCTCTTGATTGACTTGGGTTTGATGAACTTCGCCCTGTAGTTGTTTTGTGAGAACAAAAGCTTTGAAACATAGATCTAATACTGAAAGAGCCAGCATGAGCTAGCGCATGCGCATAGGCAACTTTTCCGCTTCCACTCCACGCTAGAGCACGAACCACAGTACTATAAGAAAAACGTAGTGTTGTGATTGGTGAACTGTTTTATAATGTGCGTTGAGTTTTTCAGTTTCTTTTTGTTCTTGTTCGTTAGCTCAGATTTTTACTCATAGTTGCATTGACACGCTTTCAACAAAACAAAACCATGGCTAATCCTCCAAGTTTAGTTTCAAAGTTAGGTGGAAAAATGTACAAAAACCAGTCGCGAGAAGTGATTTCCAAAGTGATGGATTTAATAAAAGGTAAACCGAAGGTGATAGGTCTTTAACAGACGATAGGAAGATGAGTGAACAAGTTCAAACTGCAACTAATGTGTCAAACAGTACGCATAAAGGACGGTGGTGTACCTTCATAACTCGAAACTTCAAACAAAACAAAATAGAATCAAAAACGTGTATCTAGTCTAGATTATTTTGATATAAGTGTAGTTAGGCATATTTTAAACCATTTTTATTTGATACAAAAATTTCTTCCGACGGCCAACAAATTCGGACATCCGTCGTGTTATTCCTTTGTAAAAGAGTTCGTGCAAGGTTATAATGCTTGGGAAGTTGATTGCTTTTGGTTATATCCTTATAGTTGGTTCAAATATAATCAACAAAAAGAAAATAACTGTAACTAACCGTTTTTAAAGACGTAAACATATATATATATATATATATATATATATATATATATATATATATATATATATATATATATATCCATATCTTCACTTTATTGCTCAGGTCAAGACATACACATTTATATATGGATTCATATAGAATTCCGTTGCTTCGATTCACGTATGTCGGTTTGTATGTGTTTTTTATAAAACATTTTAGTTCCTAAAAACTAATAAATTCAATCCTGTCAAATCTTGGTCAAATGTAAAATGGTTAAGGCCAGCTGCAATAAAATATTATGATACCCTCTTTAATAGTTTTAAAATGACAGTTATTCAATTATTTTAACTTTCTAACCTACAATTTTCCCAAAATATTAAAACAATTACAATGACTTCTCTCTCCACGGTTTACTCTAATTGGCTTCCTCAGTTTTATATGTATACAAAATATTACCGTCTACATTTATATGGTTTTGTATATCTCATTAAAGCACATCTGGTGACCAGTTAGAAATACTAGATACGTTAATGTCAACAAGACGTATTGAAGGTATTGACAAAAATCGTCAACCATTTAGCGTACCGCTAAAAATGTCGGTGGATGTTCACTACTGATAATTTTAGAAATTAAAATACCAAAGGAGGATGATAAATTATTCTGTTCTATTATCCCAATATCGGGTCACCTGGTACTAAAGTTGCAAACCTAAATGGATGTTAACATTTTCTTACCTGATACTAGTAAAATTCTGTTTGTTTATATATTTTTTCAGAGGCCAAACAGGAGTACTAATAGTAACTTTAAAAGTAAGGTTCTATGATAATAAATTTATAAAGAACAATAAAGTAGACTAAGTTATAAGAAATACAGCAGCCGACATTTATATACATATACATATGTATATATTCTTTTATTTGAAATAAACATGGAGCTTACATTATTGAAGAGGTGTGGATTGCCATGTTATATAGTATTATTATGAACATTTTATCCTACGAGGATCAGTTCTTAGTATTTATCTTAATGGTTGAAGAGAAAACAATGGATATGCCTACTGTTGCTTTCTTTCTTTATCAAAAGATACCGTGTCGTTGACAAATTATGCAGGTGTGCTCAGAAGAACATTGACAATATACAGCTAGACATTGTCAAATCTTGAAAGCTTCATGATCTTAGTATGTTAGCTTCTTAAACTAAATAAAATAAGTATTCATACTGTTTGCCTGATTGGCGTATATATAGAGGCAGAGCAATTATTCTGATGGACGAACACTTAGATAACTGCTTACACACATCTTTCCATGCATTCCTCCTCAATATAACATAGTAAATGTAAGTAAGACCTATTTGAATACTCTCTTGCGCCTTCTCCCGGGCTATGGTCGTGTCTTGATTATGGGTGACTTTAATACGGATCTTCTAAAACCTAACAATCACAACACTATACAGCTCACTAGGATGTTTCAATCCTGCAACCTGACTATACTACCACTGAACGCCACGCACCACACTGCCGAAACCGCCACCTGGCTAGATCTTATGGTAGTCTCGGATCCTGAGGAATCATTATACCATGGGAAGCTTCCAATTCCGGCAATTTCCCATCATGATTTAATTTTCTGTGCCCTTTCATTAAAATTTCCCAAACCTAAAGAAAAATATATAACTCACAGATCATACAGAAATATGAATGAAATTGCATTTTTTGCGGATGATTATTCATACCCATGGCATTCCGTGCAGAATAAGGAGACTGTTGATGAGATGGTTCACTCTTTAAATTATCTTATATTAAAGCTGTATGACAAACATGCCCCTCTTGTTACCAAGCGAATTAATAAGAAACGACCCGTTCCCTGGATTACCGAGAATGTTCTCGGTCTAATGGCCGAAAGAGACGCCTTGTTTCGAAGGGCTCGGCGCTCTAGAGATGTCAACTTAATGATACGGTACCGCCATCTTCGTAACCAAGTCAAACAACAAATTAGAAAATCCCGTCTTCGATACATAAATGGTATGTTTTCAGACAGAAATCAATCGACAACTGCGTTATGTAGTAATGTCAAGAAGCTTGGTTTTGGTAAGCAATCCTCTCCTGCCTCTATTAATATTTCATCTTAATGATCTAAACGAGTATTTTTCATCATTTTCTAAAAAATCTATCACCGCAGTTGTACAAACCCATTTAGATGAATTTAGTCAACAAACCCATAATATTCCCTCAGACAGCCAGTTTCGTTTAAATCCAGTATTAGAAGTAGATGTCCTTAAAGCAATCAGGCGTATACAAACGAATGCTACGGGTTCAGACAACATATCAATCTTATTAGTTAAGAAAATTCTTTTTGCTATTCTCCCTGTCATTACAGCAATTTATAATAAATCTCTCACAACAGGTGTTTTTCCCACACAATGGAAGTCCGCCTTAGTTCGTCCACTAAATAAAATTAAATCTCCATCTGAACCCCAAGACTACCGACCAATTAGTATCTTACCAGCTCTATCGAAAGGTCTTGAGCGAATAGTTCATTCCCAAATATCAGATTTCTTATCTAAAAGTAATATTATTAATGTTTTTCAGCCTGGCTTTCGCCAAAACCATAGTACAGAAACTGCACTTCTGAAAATAACTGATGACATTCGATTAGCCATGGACTAGTCTTTATACCTTACTAGTTCTATTAGATTTCAGCAAGGCCTTCAATACAATCATTCATAACATTCAATTTAAAAAGCTTCTATTTAGGTTTCTCTGAAAATGCTTTAGTATGGATAATATCATATCTGAGGGACAGAAAGCAGTGTGTGTACAATGACAAATCAATGTCTGATTTCAGAACTGTGACCTGCGGAGTTCCGCAAGGATCGATTCTTGGCCCACTTACTTTTTATTTTGTACATAAATGACATTAACACTGTATTGCGACATTTTAAATGTCACTGTTATGCTGATGACTTACAAATCTACTCACACTTTAACATTATCGACATAAACCAGACTGTGAAGTGGATGAATGAAGACATACAACGACTTGTTCAATGGGCTTTAAAAAATGGACTTAAACTTAACCCGGATAAAACCCAACCCATGATTGTCTGTCATCAACGACTTGACAACTCCATTGACCTACAAAATACACCGACAATAACTGTAGACGGAAAACTTTTACCATACGATGAAAGGGTAAAAAGTCTAGGACTAATCATAAGCAACACACTTGGATGGACCGATGCAGTGGTGTACACCTGTAACAGGGTGTTCGTGGCTGTGCACACACTGAAAGGAATGCAAGGACTTCTACCATTTCACATTAAACTTCTATTGATCAAGTCACTTGTGTTTCCTTACTTTAACTACTTCAACGCTGTAATCAATGACATGACTGTAGCCCTTAGCACTAAACTGCAAAGAGCACAAAATTACTGCATTCGCTTTCTGTTTGATTTACGTCGAAGAGATCATGTTACACCATATTTTATTCAATCATCAATTCTAAAATTAGCTGATTCAAGATCGATTCGAATTTTGTCATTGTTGTACTCTATTATTAATACGGATTCACCAAAATATTTATCTGAAAACTTTCAGTTTTTGGCGGCGAGTGGCGCAAGAGAGACTCGGTCTGGTGCACTAAGTCTCAGAATTCCAATACACAGAACCAAAACCTATAACCGATCCTTCACCGTTACCGCCTGTAGATTATGGAACTCCTTACCAGATCCTGTCCAACAAATTGAGAGCCGAAAACGGTTTGTGGCGGAGCTGAGACGAAAATACTTGGACCGGATGATCGGGGCGGGCGGCGGGGCTACTCTTTGAATCGTGACTGTGTGAATGGAAGAGTGAATGGAATACTGTAAGTGTAAGTTATAGTTAATTAGCCTTAAAGACATATGTTTTAAGAGGTTAAATGTAAGAAAGGACCATATGGTCCTAATTTCGCCTCAATAAAGAAGTGTTTCTTTCTTTTTTTTTTATTTGAACGACATGCCATGCATTCCTTTAGATTATTGGTGATTATATTGAGGACTTATATTTGAGTCACTTAGGCACTACGGAAGTACATTATAAGTCTTAAAGACGGAATAAGTCAGTTTTCCAGAAGACACCTCTCTTCAAGAGATTGAGCTTATACATGGTCTTCTACTACTAAAACTGAATAGGTATGTCCAGGACACAACTATTGGCTGACAGTGAAATGATAAATGTTATCGTTACTCTACCATCAGTTTCACTCTAATAAGTATTTTCAGAGGTAAACAATTTTAGGAGTACTAAAAGTTACTTTAAAAGTAAGATATATTAACATTTTGTAATTAATTTATAGATCACAATAAAGTAGACTAATTTATTGGAAATACAGTAACCGATACACATACTATATGTAAACTGAAGGCTAACGAAAGATAGTATCTTAGGCAAATATGTGGAAATAAAGAGAACATTTAATATGAAGAAGACATTAAAATTATAAAAAAATTATATTTACAATTGTTATATTCCCATGCAACAGAAGGTTGCTGTGTGGGTGGTATTTTAACTCGTATAAGAAAGACTGCTTGTCTTTTCTCAAAATGATTAAAATTGTGTGTTAATATATTGAAATATAACACAACAAGTTATTTTAATTGAGAGTGCGTCATGAATCGTGTATAATGTAATGAACTTTATGTTATAGGACTAGTCTGAAACCTCTTGGAACTCTGGCCTGAAAGTCAGATCTGTCTCACCTTACCAGATGATTGAAAGCAGGAGAGCTCTTGGTGTCAGATGACGTGGAATGTGCATTATTGCCACTCTGCTCTTAGTTCCTGCTATACAGAATAGAGGAACGGGGATATTTCTGTTTTAGGACGAGTTTCCCGTATGACTTTTCGTTGTAATGAAAAAGATAATTGATTTTATACACTATTTGTTATCACAGTTATTGCAATGAAACACAAACTGGAGATTATTGTCCCATATAGCAAGTGATATTATATATTAAAAATACAGCACTAAATAAATTAAAGAATTATATAATAATTTTGTTGATCAAGTCCTAAAAATGTGGTAATGTAATACGTGTCCTATTCCATCATATATTTAATTTATTAAAGATTAAAATAACTATAGGTGGGCGAAATGGTTTTATGGCTATAGGTTGATAAAATGCTTTTGTATTTTCGGAAGAGTATAAAAAAATGTTATTATGTTCTGAATGGAAGTTTACAGAAAAGCGACAAGAAGCAGCGACATGGTTGGGTTCGTGTGCGAGCACGTGTACACTTGCATTTTTCATACACAATATTGGTACGGTATAAACGTGGATTAATAAACCTTTATTTCGTTACTAATTATTGGAAATGGTTTTGTGATGCTCTACAGAGTTGATTCTTCTATCTTCACTATGAAGCAACATTCAACATTCTTATTCCATGATCCTAGATCTACCAGCATTGTATAATCGTAAAATACGATGTTGGTTGAAATTGATACAGAGATTGTTCTTAAGAAATAAATCAATCGTCAGCCATGCCAGTAAAGGTGAAATTCAAAACGGGAGGGTTTCAAAAGAGTTAAACATATAATGAATTAATTTTCCTATTCTTATTTTTCAAACAAATGTCGGACATGTAAAACTATATTAAATCATCGACAACTAACTATATACAAACATTTATAGTAGTAGCTTTTAATCGTGTTATGTCTCTTTATTTAGTTATGTAATTGTAATAAGAGTAATAACTATAATTATTAACAGGTTATTTAGTGCCTTTTAATTTTATAAAGTTGCGAAGATCATTTTACGAGAATAATACTATCTTTTGATATTTTAAACCTTGCGATACGCTCCTATTTTGAGCTCCACGCAAACTAACGCGTCAGATGATCGATTTATCTTAGAGGAAGTTGATCTATAAAGTCAATAAAAACCAGGTTGTTTACTTATAAATAGAAAATGGGCTATATGTTCCTAGACAAACGTTTAAAAATATTTAATAGTGGACATAAGCATGCGTGGGGGAAGAAGAAATATATTTATGAACATTTTACACAAACACATCATGACATATCAATAAAGAATAAACCTTATATGCATTTATTTTGAAACTGTAATCATTAAATACAACGTACCATTAAAGTATAACATAGTTTCTTAACTTCAAAGCAATATTGATATGATTGTACTATTGATAGATTCCATTGCAAATGGAAGATTCGTTTATAATTTATTTATCTGAACCTCCAGGATTGTAACCTCAATCGGAGTAAGCATCAAAATGTGAGAGTAAGTATCAAAATAAGTAAATCAACATTCTTCTAGCATCAAAAACATTTATCTGGGCATCGATATCCTCCAATTAAGCTCCCAACTGGAGGTTAGCTCTACTGTATAGCTGCCTACAGTGTCTAAGATTGTGGCCTTAATGTAAGGGAAACGTTGATTGAGTATCAATTTACTATTTCTCTGTGTATAGATTTCCTCCCCGAAACTTCTTAGCAACGGCTTATCTCTGCTGAATATGTGTATCCAGTCTCAAGGATTGGGAACTAAATCCGAGGAAGATATTTCTCTGGTACGAAATCATTGTTTATCTGGGTGTAGAATACCTGCACGCAAATTCTCAGCAAGGGCTTATCTCTGCTGTATAACTGGCTATAGTGTCAAGGATAGTGAACTCAATCTGAGGAGTTCATTGTTCTGGTATCTAATCATTATTTATCTAGGCATAAATTTCCTCCATACAACTTCTCAGCAAGAGCATTATAAAACTGTCTTTGTACACATTTAATACAAACTAATTAAAAATATCAAAGTTAAAGCAATGTATATATCCAAAACAAGTTCACCATATAAATAAAACATCAAAATATATAATGCATCACACATTAAAGAGCACCCAGTACAATACAAAATGTCTAAAAAGTTTGTAGCCATTTCTAATAAATTAAATTTAAAAACATTTTTGCCAGAAGTTTCCTTTCTATTCATTCCTTTTTAGTTTATCTGGGTGTAGAATACCTGCACGCAAATTCTCAGCAAGGGCTTATCTCTGCGGTATAACTGGCTATAGTGTCAAGGATAGTGAACTAAATGTGAGGGGTTCATTGTTCTGATATCTAACCATTATTTATCTAGGCATAAATTTCCTCCACATAACTTCTCAGCAAGGGTTTATCCCTGCTGTTTCGCTGTCTTATGTGTAAGATTGTGAACTCAATTTGAAGAATATATTGTTCCAGTAAATCATTATTTATCTAGATATAGATTTCCTCCACTTAAGCTCAAACAACGGCTTATCTTATGACTGTTTCTAGAGTTTAGGATTGTGAACCCAATCTGATGAAGACATTGTTCCGGTAGCCAAACATCATTTATCGTAGAATCGATCTCCTCCACGTAACATCTCAGTAACGGCTTATCTCTGATCTATAGCGATCTCTAGTGTCCTGGGTTATACATCCTTACTAACGCAGTTTTGTAATGTAAAAAGTTAACAAACTGAAGGTAGTAATAAAACATATTATAATTAGATGAGTCTCAGTAGGCTTTTTACTGTATTAGCTAATGAGGAGCAACAACTTTCCCAGCTGAAAATTTTACTTTGTATGTGGTAGTGTATTTTTGTGATACGTACAAGGACTATTATATTAGATGGATTATTAAATTGTGAGTAAATTTCGGTAGTAACTGAAACGTATCATACATTTTCATAATTCTCCCATTTTCAGACATGAAGGAACTAAGTTAATTATTAAATATTAAATGACATGCATAAATAAAGCTGACTAATTAATATAGACTATACTATACTGACATTGTTAGTATAGAAGAGTGCTCTTACTATATTAAAATTGTTGTTTTCTCAAAAATGGTGGTTGCAATCGGTTATGTATTAAAGTATAATTAAAATTATGGATGTTTATTTTTAGAGAGGTTATTTGATTTGTAATCTTTTTATTCCAATATCAGCCAATATCAGATTAACTTGGCCTGTAACATTACATAACCAATATACTTAAGTGCTAATAATGCAAGGAAACATTTATTGATATAACATCACGTACTTCATCATATACACTAACGTGTCGTAACGGGTAGGAAAATGTATGTTAATAATAAACATAAAATAGTTTATGGAAGGTCCAGGTATTTTTAAGATATCATGAAAAAGATGGAATGAATTACCACATTGACTGCGAACGCACCTGACCTCTACCTGTAACAGCGAACGTGTTTAGAATAAACACATAATAAAGATAGATGTATAGTTCAATAACTTAATATAGCTAGAGACGTATACTCATCGATTGCTGCGAATCCAAAATGCTACAATTTCTGCTTTACAAAGTTTGTTTATGATTCGTATCGCAATTGTAACAATATATAAAGAAGCTAGATATGTATCATATTTAAAAAACGTGCCATAAAGTTAGATATGTATTATATTTTAACAATATTATAATATAGCTAGGTTTGTCTCATAGTTTAAAAACATATAATATAGTTATAGAAGTATCATAGCAAAACACAATATCTGCTGCGTATCCACAATGCTACTATTCTCACTGTCCTAAAGAAGGTACATGACTCTAGTCGCAATTAAGATGTCAATAGTTGCATATCAAACGTTTGAATGAAAATACAATAAACACATTTTTGAATAAGCAATGGAATACGGTTGTTGCAACTGCTACATTAGAACTAGCTTCAAAACTACAGCAACTAAAGCACTGTCTCCCGGAAGTAACTTACAATCATAGGATGAAATCACCGTACTGACGGCACTTTATATAGTTCCCCTTGTTCCTGAGCACATATTCATTTGTTGTTTTCATATTAAATAGTCCTATGTTTCAATATTGAGTGATATTTCTGTGAATATGTAACCACTGGCCCTCATGTATATAATTATCTCTTAGTGTTTGTGGAAGGTACATTTTGTAATATTATAAGTTTATAAATCTATTATTATTTTGTAATTTCTTTGGAAACGCCGTTGTAAAGTAAAAATAGTATTCGGAAACAAAATATTGTCAATAATATTTTATCTTCGACTAATAAATGTTATATTATTAGTATGAATTCAGAGGGAACTTGGATTACTGATTAAGGAAAAGTTATGGTTTTCCATTTCCAGCAATTACCTCAGCTTAACATTCGCGGACGACAAATTGATGGCGGTTGAAATGGATTGTTCAGTGGTTCCTGTAAAGCTCTTTACAATCAGTTTAGTTCAGGCCTGATGGCTCTTGCATCAACTCGATTTCCAGTCGGTGCCGATTGGCTCTCATTGCTAAGTTTCATAACATCAGTCGTTAATTATGTTTGTTTAAAGGTTCAAATAACCTGTTGATTTGCTTGTAAAAAATAACATTGATTTGATAATGGGTCACTTGTACATCTAGAATACTTTCAATAGATATTTGTAAGTAATGGGCTTTAAAATGATAGTAGTAATGTAACAATAAGAACTCAGCTTCAGTGTTAAAGTTTTGTTGAACGTTAAAGAGAAACCTTTACATTTGCAGCTTGGCTATTGGGAAGAAAATATATCTCTATGTTTGATTTAACCTTTTAAAATGTATTGCCATCTATCTATCATTCCACCAACTGCATGGGTGTCAAACCAGTCAGACACAGGAAGCTGTTTTAATATTTCAAGATAGTTTTTGATAATCTGTACTATTTTAGTAACCAATGCGTGCTTTTAAGAGAGCTCAGTGCTAACTATAATGTTTGAGCGTACCTTTTAAGTACAAGCCAATCTTTACTGAGATAAAACGTATAAGGATTACAATGTTACCTCATCGAAATTAGGAAAGAATAAAAAAAGAAAGAACAGAAACTGATATTGGTTGACGTGGGAGTCACCGATTTTACTGTTTAAAGGTCACATTTAAATAAACGACAATTAATTTTTCATACTCTCTAAGAGAAAACGAGGACAGATTCCAGATTCAATAGTGATTTTTATATGATGAGAGTTCTGGTTATCGGTACTTGATTCCAAGTACTAACGGTCTGCTAACAAAACTATTACATCAATAAAATCCATTAGTTAATAAACTAAATAACTGTATTTGGCGCATACTGTATAAAATAACGAGAAATATAATAGCCGTATTAAAGTTTAGTTTGAATGTGTAGTTTTAATGACATAGTCGTAACTATAGTAACACATTCAGGACACAGACATTTCCATGCTAAGAGGGTTTACTTGTACAACTCCCACAGGTATACTTGTTGAACCTGTCCTCTTATACCTCCCTCACACACCTACTCTAGGGCCTACTATGATATTTAGTTTAGTGTTTGTAAAATTGTCAATATTAATAAAGTTCGGAGTTATCAATGACTTTGCTCTTTTGGTTTGTCATAATCTAAGTAAATTTATATTAAAACAAAATGTAATCAAATAATATAAAATACTGTGAAAACTCATTTTAAAATGAATATTAAAACTTAAATCTATTGTGAAAGTAAGTAAAAGAATTTAGCCTAGTTCCTTGGAATATACATGTAAAACACGGAATTTAATTTTAAACTACGAAGTGTCCTAAATACGGAAATCAGCTGAAATGGAGACTAGTATTTTTTACAGTTATACTGAACCATATGCTAACACTGACAACCTACATCAAAGAGAAACAATAGGGGGTGAAGGAGTCTGATTTTCAGATTTCAGACTTCCGGTGGTGTGCTTATTGAATGTGTTGCAATTATGGAGGAACTTAAGGAAGTGAGGTCGATCTTGAAGAATTCCGTCAGAGAAATGGGAGGGATAAGAAAACTTCATAGTGAACCTTTTGGTTTAGTTAACATAGTCAAGTTCTAGTAGTAAAGGTTATGCTAGTTGATTTTTTAAATCCTTTTTTTTTATAAATGTAAAAATGTCACAAATTTCCAACCTTAAAATTTTCAATGCAGATAGTCAACTGGTATTGAATGTATACAATCACTGTTTGATTTAGAACTGCCCATGGAATATCCAGCGTATCTTCACCATCCAAAAGAGTAAGAAAAATACCAAACCCCATATTCACTAAACATTAATTCTGATACTGAAAGATACTGGTATATCTCCTTTGGAGATATAGGGCATTTAGTTTTAATTATAAATAAATTATCCTAGATCCCCCACCGAAAAGTTTATCCAACCGTTTTAGATTTTTTATTATCGATCTTAATATATTATTTATTTTTTAGTTAAAAGAGATTTTTTCTTTATTAACAAAAACTTCATCAACTAAACATATTATCATTAAAATTATATTGTTTTACTTTTTATTTTTGCCATTTACTTGTTTCTAACAATTTATAAATTTGAATCTCTTATATTTTTTTTCTAGAATTCGTTGTAACTATCAGCACTATAATAACTAGGACCTACGCACAGGTTTACTTGCCCATGTAGATCCTATTTCCCTAATGGAAGTGTATATCCAGTAACATATTTATATATTGTGTATGATTTTTATATTCGAACATAATTACTACATTTATATATGTTTTCAAATAAAAGTATAATTATACATATGTATTGTAATTGGTATTATTGGAAAATACATATTCATTCATCCTATTCTTGATTAAAACTCGCATTTATTTTTAACCTGAATAAACGTTACATTAGTTTACAATAATACATAAAATTTATAAAACCTGTATTATTTACATCGTAAAAACTATATTTAGTTTGAATACAGAACTATAAATAATTGAATGTTATAAGTGAGTATGGCTCTAATTGTAATGTTCTAACTTCCCTTACTCGGCGGAAATGATCTTTTTAATAAACTTTGTGCACAGTAACATTGGCTGACAAAATGAATGGAATGAAAAAGGGAAAACATTTAAACTATGATTTTGCAGTAAATTCTATAACAATGATCCAAAATCCTTAAAATATTCGCCTTAAAACTTCTTAAAAAACGTGAATTTGTCCAGTCACTATAAATAAAAATATTTTATTCAATGAGATATGTTTTATTATTTTTATGTGAAAAAGTACATTATATTGTGAGCAAATACTATAAAAATTAATACACATCAATGAAATATAGGATTTACTTATTAGTAACGAAATAAACCTCATTTTTACAAGATCTTCTAAACACAGTATTTTTACAGAAAATCGTCACTCGTTCAGGGAGGAAAATATTTATAACCAAAACTTAGTTTCAATAATATTTTGTACGAAAATTAAGACAATGGAATTATTGTTATATACATTTATTTTATATATATTTATATAATGTAATATGTATATGTATATATACTATACATACACATATATATATATATATATATATATATATATATATATATATATATATATATATATATATAGTTAGGAGTATATTTTGTTTAGGATTCATCTAATGTTGGAATATTTAAAATTTACGACAAAAGACGAGGAATTGAAATAAAGGCTACGGTGACAAAGTTTGTTTTTATTACCGGTCTTTATCACATATGTAATGTCATATCTAATTAAAATGGAACACTACAACATTGTCTGTGAGGAAGGTATATTTGTCTCATGTGACATGCTTTTATGTTACAGGGATTAATGCTTATTATTTCATTAAATTGACATTCTAGCTAACAAAAATTCTAAAGATCTTAAATTCTACAAAAAATACATTTGCTAACAGGCAATTATATCTTTATAAGATAATAATATTGATTAATTCAAGTTAAATAATTTTCTTCTAAAAAATCAAACACGACATTGATACTTGAAATATGTTTAAATAAATCCATTTTCAATTATAATTAAGAGCCAAAGTTATAAAATTGTATATACTGTCTGGTTGAGTTCTCATGCATACCAGGTTGTTTTGATGCTTTTATAGCAGATTTGACCGTCGTGAACTGCTAGTATTCTCCTACGTGGCACTTATATCTTAATTTACAGATCAGAAAAGACTTATTTTACAGGCGGAGTTTTCAAAATATACGTTGATAGATGTCTTTAGCTTTTTAAGACTTACTTTCTTAATTAGGCGTAACAAGGTAGTTTCCTTGACAATTTAATGTTTACAAATTACTAATAGAATAAAAAACATATCTAAAGCGATTATATTAATCATTTGAACAGCATTTTTGTATCAAAGTGACTAATCTAAAATCTTTCACTGAACTGAATTAATGAACTCTGAATGGATGATGTAGAATATCGATGAACCAGGAGCACGAAGCTGATCGTGCAAAGTTGGTATTGAGGATTATGGATTTAGGTCTTAAAAATTGATTTGCTTTAAAGAGCGACCCTTAAACGCTAAGGATTCCGACAAATCATTTTAATACAATATATTTGCAAGGGTTTTTGTTCATATGAGGTATATAGGGTAGAAAAATGTGTATCCTCTATCACACCTTAAATTTAATAGAACTAGATATTACTATTTACCGTAGTCAATCATTACTGTTTCGTATACTGGTCTCTTGATATAATCATGCAATGTACCTTTTTTTTCGTTTGAATATCAATAATCTATCTTGCATATATATAAATAAATATGGTATGTATGAATATTGTATATATAAATTTATTTATCTGTAGTTATAACAATGTTCATAAAACAAACATTTTCAAACAAAATTCTTAAAATATACCAATTGTTACTTTAAATATAATACTATATACACCTTACTTTATTCAAAGAAGTAAAAGCCCAATCGGACACTGTAGTACTCCTTTTGAAAGGTCCTAAGAGTTCGTTAAATGAGATGATTATGTCCTAACATTTATTAGCGGATGATACTTGTCAGACATTGAAGTTGATGAAAACGATGAAAATGTCTCTAACTCAGGCCTAAAATATTGTTTAAGATTTACTAAAAGATTTTTAATAGCCAATGGTTTTGTTTCTCAAACGGCTTTCTGTAATTATATTGAATAAATGTATATTCCTGAAGAACTTTTCTTTCCCTAAGAACGGGTGATTGAATGCTGTAACAAGTTCAAACTTGATAAAAGAATTTACTTTTAAAGCATCTAGCCTGCGTTCGATTGCTAGCTCTTATTTCGTTCCAATATGTTGTCCGTTTAACCAGTTTAAATTCACAGTTCCGTTATTATTAACATAGATAAAAAACAAAACAGGATACTTTAATGCATATAGGATTTTCAAAAAATTGTGTAATAGACAAGTTTTTAGTACCTTGAATGATTAAAGAGATATAGATTATATGTATTTTTCAAAAAATCTTCTGCCATATTTATTTATTTTTTTAATACCTCGACTAAGATGGTTGGCCAGCTTAATATACCGTTACTTTTCATTATGCGGCCGTTTAAACATAAAATATTTACAACACCGTTATTTAAATGGATTTGGACACAAATTTAAACAGTTCTCTAATGTTTGTGACATTTCATATTAAGAACACATGAATGAGAATAAATTAATAATGTTTCAGTTCTCAATAAATCTAACTAATTCTTCCAACTAAGCCAGAAAGAATATTTCTTATTCTTTTAACTTAGTTTGGATTATAAATTAAATGAAAACGTTACTTAAAAACTCTATTTTCCAAATATTCATCTTGTATTTAATTGAAAATATGACGGCTTATGTCTTTATATATTCTTTAAACTTTAGATTTACCAAATTTATTATATGTATGGTGCATTTAACAGTTTCTGAAACACAGAAAACAAACCAGTAGAAAAATTCTACATGTGTGAGAAAGTGTCAAACTCATGGAAATTTGTCACCACA
The DNA here is from genome assembly GCF_021130785.1 of Homalodisca vitripennis. Lineage (NCBI taxonomy): Eukaryota > Metazoa > Arthropoda > Insecta > Hemiptera > Cicadellidae > Homalodisca > Homalodisca vitripennis. The sequence goes on from NC_060207.1 coordinate 79,122,820, forward strand.
ACCAGATTGCGCCAGAGTATAACAAAACATGTGTAAAAGCGAGGACCGTGAACATGTTTATTGTTTAAATTTAAATGAAAACATCACCAATCTCAGTCACGGTAATATTTCCTCTCTGCTGTAAACAGGCAATACAATAGGAGACTCACGTTATAAATCATCTCAACGACATTACTCATAAAGTTATATAGCTTCACTTTATTACAGTTTATCCTCCCATTACTGTCTTACTGTTCTTATTAAAAGATTGATATACTACTCCGTAACTAAACAATTCTGTTCCCACAAAATTAGCTGCGTTTCAAGGATGGAGTCTATTCTCTTAGTTAGGTGTAAAGCGACTTTATACTTAGGGTAATGTAAGCAAAACAGTACAGTGATTAAATTTCCGAGCTCAAATAATCTGACAACAAAACAAGTTGTACTTTAAAAAATCTGTAATTGATAAAAGTGAAAAATATATAGAAATACAATATCTTGTTTTAAACCGTTTTGAATTTCATTTTGTTATAAGTTTTATAAGGTGTCAATTTACTTTTAACAAAATATTTTTAATTAGAAATTTTATGTTTAATTTTGGACCACATTTGTAATTAAGAGCAGGTTATGATTTTTTTAAGTTTATGCAAATGCTTCAATATAGTATAATATTATGGTTTCGTTAAAATTTAAATTTATTTCATCGATACACAAATTTGGGGATTTTCAGTATTACGTTTGAAAATTACAACAAGATACAATGCCATTACTTATTTTAGATATCATTTTTTAAATATAAAATATTTAACACAGAGTTAACTAAAATACTTGTAATCTATTTGTGTTGTTCTTATATTATTTATGTAATTATGTGTTACTCGTATAGTATATTTCGAAAATATTGAGAAATCTATTAATTTTTCTAAACAATTTAGATAAGAATTTGTAATAACACGCACGTTTAGTGCTTATTTTAATAATCGTGAGATTACAAAATTAAACAACAGAACGTTTCATTTATAACTTAAATTTGCTCTGAAGATCAACCGTAATTCTGTTATGTACGTTTTCACTCCTGGATAACACACAGAAATATTTATGCTATAAATCAGCTCAAAAATATCACTCATGCTGTCACATCCCATCTATTATTACAGTTTATATTTCCATTAATGTTTTTTCTGTTCTTATTAAACTAGATATATTTTAGCCACAATTGACCTTACAATCATAGCCACATCTAACGTTTCATGATTGGGAAATATAAATTTTTAATATTTCAGGAAATTTTATATAACAAAACATTTAATAAGCCTATTTCATTATTCATAACACTTTTAACTTAACATTTAAAATGAGAATGTTCAAATCGTTTTCCCTTACATCAAAGCCAGTTTTAGGACGTTTAGTTATAAAGCGTAAAATCATTTCAATAAAGACGAGTAACACTGTATTTTGTATATATTCCTTTTCAGGAAAAACTTTATTTTACGAAATTACTGTATAAAATATACTAGTTCTATCGCATACAGCAGAAATTTATCCACATGAAAAAGTCACCCATAGAGTTCTACAGTTTTGCAGATACATGCATGAAATATCTAGAATGCAACACTTAAAACAAAAAACGGCACTTATTTTTGTGTAATTTTCCCTAAATAAGTCCATAGTGTGTAAGAGTTATACTGTCATAAAAAGTACAGCCAATAAAAGTTATTTCTATTGCAAACTAGTACTTTTCCTTTTATTGCTCTTTTTCCAGGATGATTTGAAAGGCAGAGTAAGATCTCTATCTTGGTAGACATAGTTGGTAGATAGAGTTGGTAGAGCACGAGATGGACAATATTGATCAAAAGTCCAGGATCAGGACGGATTTGAATCTCTGCCATCTCCAAGTCAGGCTCAAATCCCTGTGCGGCCACCACCTCCGCCAAATTTAATCAGTCAATATCAGCACACCAGGATTATCATTTAATAGACAAGCCTTAATAACATGAATATATGTGATTATTCTAAACTTACATTTTCTTTAAATGCGAAAAAGGAACTAATGCTTTTACAAAGAGTTTATTTTTTAGGAAAAATAATTGTTACATACAACTCATTGCTAAATGTTATAGCACAAGATGAGAAGCTGACACATGTTAGTATGTATAACCAATTTGGATATCTTTACTTTATTCAGTTCTTGACAACGAGTGTTGGTCTTGGCAGCTATCGTTTCTCAATATCATATAACGTTAGTTATTGTTGCAGATTTGAAGCTTTGTGATGAAAATATTTCTATACGGAGCACAATTCTGTAATATTCAATTATGTTGTATATAACTAATTCTCATTCACCAGTTAAGAAATATTACACACATTACATTAAAGTAATTAAAACAAAATGAAACCTAGTTTGGTCCTTCTCTATTCTGAACAAAAAGAATTCCTAAAATAATGTTTGATTTCATTGAATGGCAGCAAGTTTAAAAGGTACGTGATAATATAGTTGTTTATAATAAATTATTCGATCTATGAATGTATAGGTATTACTCTCATTAGCTTTCAAACATCGTGAACATAATATTACGTTTGCTTCATAATGTCCGCCGAATGAGACTGATCATAACAATTTGCTTTTTCCACAACCCATTTTTAAATTTATATATCATACAAACAAAACTTTGAAAAAAAATTCTCTACTAATAACATATCAATTTTGGGGAAAACAAATCAATTGATAAACATTCTTGAATAAGATGGTGTATAGTGTTGAAACCAAATAGCTGAATAACGGCGTCAAGAATATACAATGTCATAACAATCTATTGAAACGTTACGTATTTACTGTATTTAATTAAAAAACCAGGTGATATTAAATGATATACTGATGTTATTTAACGCATATATGTTTGTTGTACAGACGAATATGACGAACATTATTTAATGTTATTTGCCCTCAACCCTAATAGAGTAGGCTATATAAAATCCTGATTAGTTGAACCAGACAGCTCTCACCCAAACATGAACTGGGATAATTACTCAATACACCTCGCTACCAATTTTCCACTAATTGCCCGTACATGACACGTAACGAATTTAATCTTGCTAATAAACGTCTGATGGTGTTTAACTGCCACAGATAAATCGAACTAGAATTACTAACATAATTATGGTACTAATAATTCATACTTTTATATGACATATGTTTTATAAGCAATAAATGTAAATAAATAATATTTTTCTTATATTTCACGAAATCCGATGTTTTGGCTACTCAAACTTTTCCCAAGAATATTATTAAAGCAACTGTCCCCATTTGAATAGTTTTTCATTTTTATATTTAGTAATAGTATGAAACAGTTTAGTATATTATCGACCAAGATCTAGCGAAGCCTATCACGAGGTGCTACAATAATTTATTACCTGCATTTCTGTTTGTCTGTATATCCGTAATCTGCCCGCACGAAAATGAAGTGACTTATAAACTAAAAATGTTGCTTAGTACAAATTAGAATATATGCAACACCATGTTCGTTGATGGAACATTTCACTTCATGAAATTAGATACATCCCTGCAACACTCGCGCAAAAAGAATTTCACTAGTACTCGCGTGGGGTCAATATGACCCCATCTTGGTTTTATTTTGTTTTTATTATATCTACGACTATTTTTGGACTTAATCTATTCTTATACTAACTCTGTGTTGTTTTATAGAAAATAAATGATATTTTTGGAAAATAAAACCAGTTAAATTGTAAATAATATAATTGAACATAGAAAACTACACATAGAATAAGTGTAGTCTATACGTATCGGTAATATACGTATAAGAGTGACAAAAGATCAGTTATTCCACACAATTATTACACACAGTCATCGCAAACAACTTTCATGTGCTCCTTGCAAACATATTTGTAGCACTCTTCACAGATAAATGTTGTTTTCCTGTCTTGAAGTCGAGGGCAGAAATTGCATCTCCCTCTCGCGGGGGGTCTCTCTCTTGGGGCTACTACTTCTTCTTCAGGCAGAAACTTCTTAATACTTGATCGAAGTTCTCTAGGAAGACTCAGAATCTGTACTCTTATTTGCATGAATGGCCTTACAAGACTTAGGCCAATTTCTTCCAAAAATTATCTTCTGATTATTCTCCTCTCAAAGTTGTGGTTTGATGAGTGAATTACCTGAGCATTTATGCCTACAGTATTCAACAAACAGAAGAAGATCACTAAAGGCCATCTACGAGTTTTCCTTGATAGAGAATATAAACTGCACATTTGATCATTTGTGTCCACCCCCCCCCCCTTTGTTGAATTATAAAATGTAATAATCTCAGGCTTTCTTTGTTCTCCTGTCGTTTCATCGATTGTGGGTGCATCATGCATTGATGACAGTAATATTACATTTTTTTTAACTTTGGAGTGTAGCTTACCATAGTGATTTTGTTATCATCAAAGCCAAACAAACATGAGTGTATTGGCTTTTTTGCTACAAACTCTGGAGGTATTTCACCCTTGTTTTTCCTGAGGGTTCCAACTAATGTTATTTTTTTAGCCAATAGTTCATTAGCTAACGGAACACTAGTGTACCAATTATCTGTAGTTAGGTTTCTTCCTGAATTTTCTATCGGCTTTATCATTCTCATAGTAACATCTTTTGCTGCATTTGAAACCTTAAATGGGCCCTCAGGCTGTTTAGCGGCATACATTTCCAAGTTGAATGTATATGACATTCTTGCATCAACCAACGCAAATAGTTTGATGCCATACTTGGCCGGCTTGTTGGGGATGTATTGCCGAAATTGGCATCTGCCTCTAAATGCCTCAAGTTTCTCGTCCAGAGTCACCAAATGACCAAGTGAATAGTACTTTTGGCAATTTTCAACTAAGTCAGTAAAGATTTCTCTGATAGGTGCAAGGTTATCAACTTGTATTCTTTAATCTCTGGTTGCGATGCTATCAAAACGTATAGCAGTCAACAAAAATTCAAACCTCGGGAGACTCATTGCACAGCAAAATAATTCAAAGCCCAACCCATTTCTTGCCCATAAATCTTTCAAGTTGACGTGTGAGCTTTTCTTCACACCAGCTAAATATAAAAGACCAATTACAGCTTTTATTTCAGCTAAGTTAGAACTTTTTGCATCACGTTCCCTATTATAACTACCTCTCAGTTGATCAATTTTTTCATTTGTATAATCAACAATTTTGCCTAGAATTCCATCAGTGAAATAAAGCTCAAAAGCCTATATAGGTGTAAGAGCATTTTTACCTGCTGGTTTCAATCCTGGTGCGTGCATTGCAGGTATAACGTTCCGATCCAAAACTCGAACATTTTGACTTGGCGGTTTGTTCATCCACAATGTAAGTTGATTCTTGCCAATATAAAAGCGTAAATCTTCATCCATTTCATCATCTCCATTTACTTCTAGTTCATCAGCACTTTGTTTACTTTCACTATCTTCGTTATTTATTTCCACATTATCTTCTTCAGAATCGCTCCCACCAAATTCTTCCTCAGATTCTGATTCATTGAAAATGTCATTTACAAATCTTTCAAACACCTCCCCGGTGGCCATATTGCCAAAAGAAACACTAACAATAACACCAGTTATCTGTATGATAGCATAAATGATGCTTAATCACACGAAAAAGACACAACTTGTGAAAAAAATTAGTTACACTAATACTCGCGTGGGGTAAATCTGATCTTAATCTCAAAAGTGAGGTTATGGCTGTCAAACGCTAAATAACAAACACGTGTGGCATTGTCGGCCTTCAACTAGGCTAGGAACCCAACAGCTACTGAAAACAACAAGGAATGGGTGCTAACTGCTGAGGAGTTATGAACGAAAATGCCCGCGTGGGGTCACATTTACCCCACGCGAGTGTTGCAGGGTTGGATAAACTGATCCCCATTATCAACCTTATCCTGCCAGTCCTCTTGGGCCACTGGCCTGTGAGATAATTTCGTGAAACAAAACATGGGCAGTTGGTATAGTAGGACAACAATACTGGTAAAATGCGTAACAGTCACAGACTGCGCTATCTCTAACTCCAAGACTCTATGCACAATGCTATACACCACTCGGCCACTGACTCTACTTCATTGCCTGAATCTGTCTAAACTGAGACTTAATTTCTCTTCTGTTTGCCTAGAGGATGTAAATATTTCTTTTCTCTACAGTTGCCTGCTTGACTGTTTATCCACAGGATTTTTCTAAAGAAAAATCTGAACTAATACATTTACTACAGCCAATTATGTTACAAATTTATACAATTCAGATTCAATACTTGAGCTGTAAGAAGTTTCAAAGGACAATATACAGGTTCTAACACACTATCATTCTCTTATATGTACAGCTGGGTTGAAGAAAGAGATAGAATGTCAAGTTTAAAAAAATACATGGTGTCAAAAATAACGTTAGGTGAACAATTAAGAATGTAACCCGTTAAAGTTTCATGTTTTGAAATTTATAAATTTTTATTGCATCAAGCACATTTGTGACATTTTTATAACCATTAACGTGTGAGTTGATATGTTGTGCAGTTCTAGAGAGGTGAGGATAGAGTTAGGATGATACAGTTACAATTATGAGGCATCGGATCTCGCTCACAGCTTCTCCTACTACAAACCTACTTTAAAGTACCATTTCTCTTTGCCGGAAATTAGACTAAAATAGCATTACATACTATCATCTAGATCAGGGGTTCTCAACCGGTGGGTCGCGACCCCCCAAGGGGGTCGCGGGACGGGTCTGGGAGGGTCGCGAGATAGGTGATAAATGAAAAAAAACTAAAAATCTCAGGCCATATATACCATATGAGCGGCGAATATCAAATGAAGCGACCATGTACTTATTTAGAAACTGAGTTGAGTCCGCTTGTTAAATACAATAAGTATATTTAATCAATTTACAATTAAATCAATACTATTTTAAAATACAACTATAATTAACGAAAAGGAACAAATAGAGCTCTAAATGACTCAACATCGCTGCTAAAAATGATGCTGCCTGCCGCGCCGCTTGTATCGTAACGTAGGCCTTAATTGTTGTGAGACAAAATTTGTTTATTCTAAAAAAGGCACACTACACAAAATACATTGCAAAAAATACATTTTTTTTTTAATTCCAGCAGAATCACTTAATGAGAAACTTGAGCTTGCTTTGAATTAACTAACTGTAGAATATCTGGGTAGATTTTTGTTAAACACAAAAAATAATATCATTTTCCAGTGCCAAACGATTCCTTGATTTGGTTTTTAAATTCACCATTGTGGAAAATCCTTTTTCACCAATTGTAAGAAGTAGAAAAAGGTATCAAAATCTTCAATGCTTACTTTGGTCAATTCTGGGAGTTCCTTCTATATACTTAGCCAAAACTTGTCGGGACAAACATCGTCAAAAGTTAGTTTCAATGACTGATCACTTGATATATCTATCAGTTCATCGTGGAGGCCAGCATTCAATTCAGCTTTTTTGAACAGATTTTTCGGAAAATGGTTTTGTTTATCCACACAGATCCACTTGCATCTTTAACAGGAATATAATCATTCAACTGCTTCATCAAGGCTTCAAGGTGTGATGATATGAGTAATGAGAGAGATGATGTGTCAATGGGTATGTCACCAATACTTGAGACATACTCCTTGAATTCTTGTGTAAGTTGGAAATTTTCAAAGTCTTTATCTTTTATTCTTGTATTCCAAAGAGTAAGTTTTCTTACAAATGCATTTTACTCGGTCTTGAGCATACAAAATAGTTTGTTTCTGGTCCTTGTAGGGATGAGTTCAAAATGTTTGAGTTGAGAAAAAATATCAGCTAAGTAAGCAAGCTTTATTAACCATTTTTCATCGCTGAAAAAATGGGAAAGTTCATGTTTACTGTCCATTAAAAAAGCAACATTTCTGATCTCAATGAAAACAGCCTACTCAAACACGTTAGCCCGGGACAGCCATCTCACTTCGGTGTGGGAATAGCAAATGTTTGTGCAGGGCTCCTACCCTCTTCACACAAGTTTTCAAGTAATTTACTCTGCAATGGTCGACTCTTGACGTAGTTAGCAACTTTGATAGCCTCAGCCAAAACTTGACGCAAGTCATCCGGCATTCCTTTAGCTGCCAAAAGCTTGTCCTATGTAAAAAACAATGCACTCAGTTTCCATTTGGCATTAACGTTTTCAAACCTGGCAATCAAATCCGCTGTTTTTACCCGAAAGGGCTCTTGCACCATCACTACAAATTGGAAACACATTTTGTTCCAATCAATTTCAAATGGTTCAGTTGCCTCAATGAACACTTTAAAAAGACTTTCACCTGTGGCATGGTCTGGCAAAGATTTGCAAAATAATACATTTTCCTTAATAGAGTGACCGCAATCATACCTAATAAAAACACAAAAACTGAGCACAGTTAGCAATGTCAGTTGATTCGTCGCATTGAATCGAAAAAAAATGTGCTTTCTTTTATTTGCATCTTTAGTTGGTTTCTGAACATCTGACACTATGTCTGATATTCGTCGTGACACAGTGTCCATTTGATAGTGGGATTTTTTTTTAGCTTGTCAGCTTCTTGAGGATTAATCATATTTGAAACCCATATCGATTGCGACGGGAAGAATTAATTCATCAGCCGTGGTATGTGGCTTCCCCACTTTAGGCAATCTTTAGCGCTAACCTCGTACGAAGCTTTGAGGGCATTTTTGCTAACATCAGTATGAATTTTAATATTTACCTGTTGACTGCGAAGGGACAGCAGTTTTCTCTGGAAAAACTCCACTGGTTTGTTTTTCAGCGCAGAATGCTTAGTTTCAAGATGACGCCTCATTTTTGAAGGTTTCATGCTTCCAACTGATAAAAACTTCACTACAAATAACACACTGAGGTTTGTTTTCAAGTTCAGTAAAACCAAACTGTAGATATGCATTATCATACTTTCGGCATTTTGGTTTTGAGACTTCGGAACTACTTTTGCTACATGAAGCTTCTCTTTTTAAAAACTTATCCATTATTAATACTAAAACGTGAGTGTTCAATTTGAAGATCAAAGTACGCACTATTTCTCAAGACGTCAGGCAGTCGACTGGCACACTGGCACAGTGGCTTGTCGGTAATGATGGGAGAATCGAATACAGAATCGAATAGTATTCGAATACAGCCAGAGTATTCACATATTCGAATACATCAAAATGGAGATTCGAATACTTTTGAAATGAATACAATTTCTCTGGAAGAATTGAATTCAAACCTGGAGTATTCGTTTATTCTGACAAATAGTATTCAAATAAAATATCCAAGAGCTGTATTCGTATTCATATGAGGTTTAAAAGAATACATATATGGAGACTTTGAAATGAATAATTTAGGGGAGATTTATAATTAAAAAAAATAATTACAAATTTTAATACTTAAAAAAAGTATAATTAATTGTATAATAATTATTAAATTTAAAAATAAATATTATATCATATATATATATATATATATAATAACTGAGTTACAGTTCTAAGCAATAAAAACAAATATGAATATTTATTTTATATAGTTGTGTAAAAACAAAATATTTATTGAGGTTTTCTTTCTTCAGTCTATTTCTACGGTAATTAGTGACAGGACCTGCTGTGGAAAATAGTCTTTCAGACGGAACTGAAGTAGCAGTGTAAACAAAGATATTTCTTCTGAAGTTCGTATATCATGGGTAATGACTTTGTTTATACGAGGCACCAAAAGCCAAAGTATTCGAATACATATTCGAATACAGTGATGAATTCGTGACAAACAAGTAAGACAGGTCTAGACCTGTCTGTTAGAAACGCTCAGCTGATCAAAAGTATTCGAATAACAGGGGTGAATTCGAATTCACTGTATTCGATTCTTTAAAGTATTCGATTCTCCCATCACTACTTGTCGGAGGACGAATTGCGCCGTGCGATGGCTGCGCGCGCAGCTCCATGTCAGGCTGTTTCCGCGGCTTTAAATACTCCACGCGTCAGTTCTGTAAATAACACTGCGCACAGTTATTGCCTGCTTTGGTATTGAAGAATTGAAAATGATTAAAATTACTTTCGTTACATTTATTACCGGATCGTTTATTAATTATTAAGAAATTAGTGCTCACTAACGTTTTTATATAGTTTTGAATAGTGTTTTTTACGTTTTTTAAAACTAATTATTGCTGTCTTTTTGCATACAAAGGCTTACTTTACGATGTTACAAGAAGGGGGTCGCCAAAATTCTCAACCTAAAAAGGGGGTCGCAGCGTTAAAAAGGTTGAAAACCACTGATCTAGATCATTTGTTTAGTGTTCCTAAACTTCTTAATGTAACTTTCTTAAAAAATTTTTTGCTTCCTTTTTGCAGCATTATGGACCTTAACTAGGTCTAAATAGAATTTTAACTTTAAACTCAATATGAATTGATATGTATTTTTTTCATATAACTTTTTTTAGGAAATGTTTATTACCGATTAGAAAATAATAAGTAAAATTACTTAGAATGGAGTTAATAACTTTGTGCTGAGAAAAAAGAATGTTATTTCAAAACGACGCATATAAAACACCGTAGATATAATAGCTATACAACTGCAACTATACAGTGAATAGTGTATAATGGCTTTCATTTCCTTGTTTATAAAAGTTTAAATTGAAATGATTTAATTGCTGTAACATATACACAATAGTACATTATTGTTTACTTTGTCAACATAATACGTCTTATATTATGAGAGAAAAATATTATATTTAAAGGCAGATGTGTATTTGTTACAATATCTACACTAACAAGATAAACTTGTCCTTCATAATTTTGTACCGTACAACTTTATGTATAAATGGCGTTCAAATGCTAAGAGTTTACTTGCATAGGTATACCAATTACTATATTATCACAGCTATTCCAGTAGGTTAATATCCCTTAATCCATGTTGGAAAGACCAAGTGTAATTAAATTAAGTAGGAACTCCACTGCTGTTTTACACAAAAGCCACGTAAAACTTCTTATAGCCTTAGTTACCATGTAAATGTTTCGCATTATTCTATAAATTGAAATTTCATAACAATAATGAATGTACTCAGTGTTATAATTTATAACCTAACCAGTGGTTTTTATTGACATATTTTGGTGGCGAAGGAAGACTGCAGAGTAGATAAAATACAATAAAAAGGATATAGAGGAATTGCATTGAAATCCACCAGTGGAAATGTCAGAGCCTAACGACCGCTCTGAAGGGATATAAAGTTGCCACACCCAAACCCTTAATCCACAGTAGCAACTTCGCCAAGCCAGTGATCCTTCCCTTCAATCACTAATATTAGGCATAAACCAGAACAGATTCAATATATTCTACAAATTATAATATTTGGTAGTTTTTATGTGTATACATTATCATTTATAGATCTAAAAGATCTCTCATTTTACTATTGTTCCTAGTTCACTGAACTGATTGCAAGAAAACTATATACAACTCAGTTAAGTTGAAAAAGTTGCACAATTTATACGTTTATGATTATAGCGAAGGGGATAATTTTGTAGGAGCCACTTAGGAGAGAATGGGATAATACCGAGTACCTAAGCTAAAACTTCGCCCAACAATCAGGTATTAAATACGACTTTTACAATGAAAAGTATGTAATAAGGAAACCATCTGGCTCTACTACATATAAGTTTCAAAACTAAACTAAATTGTATCATTTCAAAACAGTGAAAAAGTGCTTGGATTAGCATTACCCCGTAGATGGGGTAATACCGATCACGAATTTTTTAATGTAATTCATATAGGATTTTCACAGCAAAAACATTTTAATGGAGATATTTTAATATGTTATGAAAGACTCAACTTAAAGACAATATGAATAATGTTTACAACTCTAAGTTTGACTGTAAAACAGAAAATTTACGACAGCGGTCACATATATGTCTTCTGGATATTAGAAATTGCTGCACAGGGCTGGACCCATAGACGCATCTGAATCACTCTTTATTGTTTTCCCGAATTCGTTACAAAGGAAACATAAATCTTCGTTTTCGCATCTGACCAATTATTATATGTTGATTATTAAGTTGAAAGACATCGTTTGTAAATTAAAAATATTGTGCTAAGCCTGAAAAGTTAAATACATGATATCTTCGGAATGAATAGAAAAAAAATTTATTGTTAGGTTAAAAAAAATTTTTCATATTACCAAATTTTCAGATTATAACTTATATAACCATAATAAATGTCTATAAATTATCTTCAGTCTCGTAGACACTATCGATATTTGGAATTGAGAACTTCATCATCATGCTTGGAAAACTTGATGATGTCAATATTTGTCCGATCCTCTCCATAGTGCTTCTGTAACAGTTTTTGTCCATCCCTTTTCTTCTCTAGACTAATCATGTTTCTTTCTGGAATTGCATCTGGATGCAAATATAAACGTGTTTTGTTTGGCTTCATTAACGATCCCATCTATGGCCTTTTTATTAAGGAATGTACAACCCTAGTCAGAGTTATATGTGATTTCTCCCATGACGGGGATTGCATCAGTCTTTTTACTTTTGATCAGAATACGACTGCAATTAGATATCTAAAAATACCATTTGTTAGTATCCTTCATGTACATGTTCTACCGGCTGTTCTAAAATCATTCACTTCACAAACTTTGCCAATTATTTTTATAGAAAAGTTTTCATCATTTAAATCATAGATCTTTTCATAAGTTGCAATTACTCCTCGTTTTCTTATTTTTGTCATTTAATCCAAACATCCTGTTTGATGGCGTAAAACTATGCCCGGAAATAAGAAAAACAATTGTGATTTTATTAACATGACTAATGACAATTGTGACTTTACTAAGACAAAATCTACTCATAGACACAAAAATTTCATGTTTATTTTGACCGCTGCAGCCGTCATATATTAGGCGGATTTTTTGTACATGTTTACTGAGGTTAAGGCATCAAACACACATGAGGATAATGTGTTAGATCCCTTTTCAAATTGGTTCTCCGTCCAGCAATAAGAAGTGACAGTATCTTTGTTTAAAGGGCCTTTGCTATGACATTAGACAACCATAAAGTTATGAATATATACTTAACGACTGTACTAGGTTGACTGGTCCAGCAACTTGGGTACGGGTAGATTTTTTGGCAGTCGTATTGAAAAATTAACAGCTTGTCACCTTTTTCTTGAATGTTCTTATAGGAAATTTTAGCTCGAAGTGTATAAACACGCTTCTAGTTTAAAAATTTATTTGTATTTTCACTATCGTGTTGAGCTTTTAATTTTTCACCCAAACTTTGACAACACATAAATACTAGTAATTATTAATTTTTTATGTAATTTACATGCAATCAATATCTCGAAAGGCGTTCGAGATATACTAACTTTCATTCTTACAAAAAGCTTAAGAAATGCGTTACCATTCCAGAAAACTTTATAACTTTTGTATTTTCCCATAAATAACAGAATTGTGAATTTTAAAATGTTAGGCCACCATATTGGAACAAAGTGGCGTACCAATTGTTATGGGATTTATATGTAATCAATTTCTCAAATACCGCCTCACATACCAACCTCCAAGTCATCAATTAAAAATTACCAAGTTAAAAAAGTTTGGAATATGGTATAAACATTCCAGAACACAATCTTTTTATCGCATGTTTTACGATTTTGGCGCTTAGTCCGGATTCCAAGACTAAGACCCTAAATCAACCAGTTCGAGTCTCAGCCCCTCGTTTAAATGTTGTAATACTTATCAACGCAATTAATCATTTACGGGATTCCCAGATGAATAGCACAAATTTACCTACTCAGGTCCAATGCTCTCTATTCAAATAAAGTTTCTCCTTCGTTTACTATAATTATTAACACAATAATACATGTACTACTTCAAGTGATTAATATAAATTAACGGGTAATGAAAAACTTTAGCTCTTACAAATGATTCTTAAAGCCATATTTGTATTCCCCAAATAAAATTTAAAAAATATATTTATTTTTTATTCGTCTTACAAAAATGTATAAGTATATTTGAACAAGGTTTAGGAACTAATGAGGCATTTTGGCTAAATAGTTAAAATATTTTCCATCGGGGGTTGGAAAATTCAATTTCGAACTATATTTCTGTCTGACTGTTTGCACAATAACTCGAAAACGAACTGACTTGTACACTTCGACTGAGGCCACCATGTCTATACAACACTGAGTTTGACCATGCTCCATGTCACTCCTTAGCGTTTGGCTCAGTGTCTGCGAAAATCTTTACGTTGGTTTTCTGCTTGGCCATGATAACAATGATAATAGTAGGATAAATGAATTAATAAATATACTGAATAACATCACATTTTGTTTAAACGTTTAGTATTTATTCATAGTAAATAAGAGAGTGAAATGTTTATATTAGAGTAATGTGCTTGGCATCTTTTACAGTTAGTGGAGTTGACATACAATATGGTGATTATAATACTTGACTTACGTATGTCACAACACTCTGGTACGAGTAGTTTATTTTAAACTAGATTGCAGTTATGTGTTAGGTCAATTATCTACCTGAGGAAGAGACCAGATTGCAGATCTCGAGATATAGTGTTACTGATGTTTTGTGTCACTGAACTATACAACATTACGGTAATAACTGTGAACACAGTCATCGTGTATGGTAGTTCTTAGTAGCTTCAGACCAAACTTGGTACATTGAAACTGTTTGTAAATAGCTTGAATGAGTTCATTACTCCGTCATAACCAATGAAAAGTTTCAATATGGCGGCCATTCACATTCTATCAAAGATTTTAATTTAAATAATTTACAACATAGACCCAAACTATTCCATGTCTAACAATATATTACGTAAGTATAAAAACATATTGTTTTACATTTTTCGATATCTCTTAACCCTCAAAATTATACTATATTTAGTTGTAATGTTACACAATAAGGGAGTTTTGCAAGTTTATGTTAAAATTAAATAATAATATGAATATAAAAAATTTACAAAACTGTAACATTTTATGCAGTTTTTTATCGAAAGATAGAAAGATATAGAATAAAATAATATAATAACACTTACTTACCATTGCATATTAAAAATGTATTAATTGTTTTTTCAATTAAGATTTTGTTTACATTTTCAAAATTGTCACAGCAAAGCACTTAGACTAAACACACCCAAATAAGAACCAAAACATACATAATAAAGATAAAGTTATTAAAAATAATATCATCCAAGTACCGCCTTTATTTTTTCCATCATAAAACTCGTATGTTTATGTAATGTTTTACTTACAGACGTTACGTCATTTGTGGACGTTATGGTGTTTGTTACGTCATCCCAAATTCGCATAGCACTCTTATAACTAATGTTTCAACATGATGGCCCTACGAATTTGGTAAAGGATGGGTTATTTCACTTGTGGTTATTATCTCGAAATGTCAAAATGAAAATGCATTATCAGCTTAGATGTTTGATTCGCACAACACTGATGGGATGATAGCCTTCAATTTTGAAATAGCAATATAACCGTAACACTATCAAACCTTTAGCAGCCTATAATATTAAAATCTTACGAGGAAAAATTGTTATAGGTATATAAATTATTTTATGAAAATGTGGACTCGATTGAGTTACAATTCACCCAAAACTATATCTATAAACATATTCACATGTAGTGGTTCTATTGCATATTTTAACTGGAACACCATCTTAAAACCTGAAAATGTATCGAAAATATGCTGGCATACACATTGCTAGGAAGTACGTCACAATTTTATGAAATTTAGACTTATCTTGTGAAATAATACAGGTAAAAACTTTGCCCAAATTCGATTGACCACCATCTTGAAACGTTTTATTGGTTAAAGCCATGCTAATGAACTCGACCAAAAACATACAAATACTGATTCTGAACTAAGTCTACTCTGCATCTATGCCCAGATGCACACAACTATAGTAGTTATCGTTTTATAATTATTCCCGAAACGTTGTATACTAGTTAAAACTATGTACGCCTGTTATCTGCAAACATAACCTCTCAAATAAATTACATTTCCATTGATATATTAATAACGTTTCTCTAACATCTGATGTTCTCCTCACGATAAACTACTTCATTACTCTTGAGTTGAGATTTCATTTAGTTAAGAAAACTAATATGTGACTTTCATATCCTTTGTGCTAGATTTGATTCATCCTATAAGGAAGGGATGTTAAGTTTTTTACCTGTCAGACCCTTTACAAATGTTGGATGGTCCCTGTGGGCTTCTCCCATTAAAACTCCAAAAAAGTTTGACAGTTTGGCAATTTTGGTACTTAGTTCTCGGCAATCCAGACTATGATCTCAAATTTTATTTCATTGTCAAAATATGATAGACCGCACTAGGAACCAAGTAATTCCAAGCAGTTGGTCTCCTCCCGCAAAGTTAGCGTTCCCCAGACTCGGGTTATAAGAGCTTTGTGCATAATGTAACTGATTCGATCCAGTGAGTATTATAAGCCAAAACTAATATACAAAACGTGTAGTGTTAAAAATTTAAAATATTCTAATTAAAGTAATAGTTATAATGTTTTATACTTCAAAACATATTTTATTTTTAAATTTTAGAGTTACTTACACAGTATAATTGATTCAAAACAAGCAAGAGCATGGCGTGTTCCTATAATTGTACCAGGAAAACGTTTTTAAAGACCCAGTTGAACGAAGCTAATGAATTAATTCACCGAAAACGCTTTGTCTAAACGCTTGAACGCACTAAATCTCAAGAACATTTAAGCTCCAGTGTTGTCTATTAATTAGTAACTTTCTCTCAATTCCGTAAGACATGCTATGAGATCTTTGTAAAGAGATTTTCTAATGGTCGTATAAAGTTTATAATTGTAAAAACCTGGATAAGACGAAATCATTGGAATAAATAAATTAAAAATAGCCTCACACTGCGGAACACACCATTTGTGCTATATTATTACAATTTGACAGCTTAATAATTTACAAATTTTATTTTTTTTTTACTGTCCTAATACAAAATTAACATAGATTTAAAATTGTTGTGTGTGACATTATTTCAAACAGTTTTTTAGATTTCCATGGACAGTTGGAAATACACAGCTAAAGCTTTTATAATTCAACACATTCCGGACGAATCCAAACGCAAAGTTTGGTGTAAAGGAAAGTCCAAGTTATTATGTAAGTTTATTTTGTTGAAACAGAAACAAAATTCTGAAAATGGAATAGATTATCCTGATCCTATCACTAGTGTAAGGAGTATAGCCTGCATTGTAGATGTTGGGTCGTTTGGGGGAGGTTGTAATACTTCGTCGGAGAACAGTAGTAACGTTTTTGTGCCAAAACTTTCAAAATGTCTCTTTTAAATTAGGAAGTATATTCCATTTAATCTGATATTCCGTATTACAGTGTACACAGATACAAGGAACTGCATTAATATTCATTACTTGTAGTTTAAAAAGAATGATACACAACAACACAAGGTAAACCTTTAATGTTACCTGTCATGAAACAATATCAGGACGGTTCTTCCCTTTTACAGAACCTTTTTCCCTTAGTTAAAAGAATGAGTCTACTTTTAGTGTGTAAAATTATATTCTTAACAAAAGGTTGTACTTATAATAATATTCACACAATATTTCGTGAATTAAACAAAGTCTTTACTCGAATGAAAACATATTTATATTGATTGGTTTAATTAAATTAATTTCCACTAACTATTTTATTTTGCATAATAAATAGATATAAGTGAGGGTGAATAACGAATTCAAAACAGTAATTTACTCCAGAGTTGTTCAAACTAGCAGACTCACTAAGTATGGACTTTAAATAACCGTAGTTATAATGTAATATCAGTTATTGGGTTGCCGTAATTTTTCTTGAACATTGACAAATCATACATCAGTGTAGTTTAGCTACAATATAGACGGTTCACTTTGTAGAGAAGCTGCTGTTTAAAATGAGTTAGTATTTTTAACTAGAGTTAAAATGTTCTGGAGAATTAAAATTGATTTACAGATCTGTATGGAAAAGAACCTTGAGATCAAAATGATGGAGTTCACAATTTATTTAAATTTTTATCCCAATTCTTTTGTTATTTTTGTTTTATGAAGCACATTTATTGCAATTATTGTATTCATATATAAAATGTAACCATAAACTTATCATACTAGCGAGTAGGTTTACTTCATCAGAAATACTGTACAATCTTCACCGTAAATAAATGTGCTTTTCGTTAAGTTTTGGGTTATTACTGTTATGGGTATTAATTTGGGCTATGATATGTGTATTCTTTACTATTATATACAACTAACGCACAAACTAAATTTCATCCATATCTGAAACTATGTTTTGTGTGATTGAGTAGCACACATATTTAAATACATTCGCCTTTGTCATATTAATACGATATCTCAGACCAGGTATGAATTTAAATACCAAATTTATTGCTTTTAAAAATCTTTTAAAAATTAAATTAATTTTTTTTACTAAACATTATGTATGATGTTGTATGTGTTGGGGTAGTAGGATCCTTGCCTTAATATGTGATGCGTTCAAGAGTTATATAATTGTACTCTATTTAAAAATCTATTTAATTTGCTAATATCTACTTTCCGTAAGGGTTACCAACAGGACTAAAAATGTTCGCTCTCATTTCCAATAAATACTAAATCCTATGGAATGAAAAGTCTATAGGTCATTTCATTTTCGAGACCTCGTGCGGGCAGACAGACAGATATATAGTATACAGACAGCCAGGAATAAATTTGTCTAGGGTTCACTACCGCTCAGTAAACAACTATATAAATATAATACGTATTTAACATTAACTGTATATTGAAGTAAACGGTAAAAAATTTGTTTAAGTAAATAAAATCCACAATTCAGGAAAATGTATTCTAATGTCAACCCACTTATGCAGTGTCTAAATTATTTACAAGCCATTCTGCAAATTTATCTCACCATATGCTTCACTTTAATAGCTTCACGTAATGAGATTGCATACATTAAGTAAATAAATGGAGGCTGAGTGAGTGTTTAGAGTTCCTGTAGCATTCCAGTAGAGAGGAAATGGTGTTTGCATAGCGAAGTTGCTAGAAAAGTAATGTTGTTGCCTGGGACATTTTGAGCTATTTATATAATCTTTTATACGTTTAAGAATAGTCTCAGTTTTTCTTTCTATTTATTATTTTAAATTTACCAAAAAAGTTATAAAAATATGTTAGATGTGTTTTGGAAGTTACAATATTAGTATTTTCTTATATCCCACGACCTCAGACAAATAAGTTGACCTAATCTCATAATTCAAGATAATCTCTGACTGAAATGTTCTTTGAGATTAAAAATACTTTTACAGTTATATTATACGTGTGATTGTTTCGTTATCGTTTACTCTTTACAAATACTCCGTGACCAGTTAGGCCAATGTTAGTCTAAATAAACCGATACGATTATCGCAGGAACCGATAGAACGTAACGAAAGAGGTAGCGCATGTACAGAAAGACGAACATCCCTATTATCTTTTGATTCAGTAATCAATAGAGCTCTTTCTTCGGCCAAGAAATGCCAAGTTTAAAATCCATAGGACCTTTCAATCATGGCTTATAGCACAGATGGACAGGCGAAATATTTCTTACAAGGACCAAGAGAACCTTTAAGTACCACATTTCAAGCACTTTAGTGCTTTAAAGAAATTACTTTGTAAATCTAAATTTCTCTCTCTTTCATAGTTTTCACTGTCTTATAACCCGCATACTCTCAAAGTGCCAACAGGCCACTTCATTTTAATGTTTTTATTTATTACTAGCTGACCCGGTGAACTTCGTTTCACTTACCTCTTGGCCATGTCGCTACCTTTTTTAACATATTTACATATGTACTTTATCGATTTAACACAGTTACAAAATTCCACATTGATGTGAGTTTGAAAAGTTTTGGACAATATTGGCGAGTACGGCACAATCCAACGATTGTCTACATCAAAATTTTGTCCTTTTATCTTTACAATTACAGATCGCCCACCGTCCTCAACTGATTGCCGACGATACAACGGGTAACCATCATTTCCCGAGATGGTTTCAGCAATCAATGCTCTAGTGTATCGCTTAGAACACTTGCCGTCGACCATACAGGGTGAGTTGTTGTTGAAAACTCCGCAAGGTCCATGTATCATATGTTTATGCAATTTGGGTCAAGTGTTTCATCGGGAATCTCGGCTGAAATTATGGAATCAATGTATTCTGTCCTTAACTTATCAACTAACCAAACTAATATGTGCGCATGTGGCAGACCACGCTTTTGCCACTCAACAGAGTACATCCAACAACGTACTTGGCCATACACACGATGCTTTATAATGAAATTCGTTTAGATTTTAATGTTTGCTTAAACACTCTGGCAGTGATGCCATGCCTATCAACTGGTGTTTGGCCGTGTAGCAATTCTTTCTTAATTTCCATCCATTTTGGGTTACAGGTGAATGTAATAAATAGGTCTGGACGGCCATATTTTCTAACATACGACATCGCATATTGCAGGTATTCGTGCATGTGGCGCGGGCTTCCAATGTAAGCGGCCGGCAAAATTTTCATTTTTCCCACATTTTCTACATTTGCATCGGCATTAATAACTTCACGAAGATGAATGTACTATTCAGATCGAAGCTGCTGTTGGTTTAGACGGATGTACGTCAATCGTTCGGTCTCAATTTTGACATACATGTCAACTGCAAGCTGATGAAAAAGCCGTTGACACATCAAAATGTGATTTACTTCACCTTCACGGATCATGAATCTGTATGAATAAAAATTCATAGCACTGACTATTTTGTTGGTTTCAGCACCTGGAATCAGAAATTATAAACAATGACATTTTTGCATACATTAAATACAACACATTTATTGTCAAATTATCATCATTATAATATCGGACAAATGGCAATCAATACAGGTAAAAATACAGGTAATCAATTTAAAACTGATTTTTTGTCTTTTTTGCGGTGCGTAAATATATAAAGATATACTTTACCATGTGTAACAAAAATCTTCGACATAAAATATTGGGTGCTGTCATGCCCAAACACGACAGTACTTTATTTGCCATAAATAAACACATATATTCTATCATGATCAATGTCTCATTGTAAATTCCCTCATTAATTAGTAGTGTAGGATTCGAAATTTGACATCGCACACGATGTAGCACATCCTCAGACATGTCATCCCTATATTTCTTCCACAAATGTTCCGGATTCGAAGGGAAACATGTGGATTTTATAATAGCAAACAATGTTCGAATTTGATGTGGTGATTAAGATATGATGGAATCCTTGAGCGTATTATCCCAATGTAAATCATCCTCGAGTAACTGTAATAGTTGACACGCCTCACGGTAAGTAGCACACAGATGTCCATCAACTGTTCTCAATTGTTGAAACGATGTCGGACAACGAACATTCACTAATAACAATCTAAGATAATAACATTCAGCGTTATTTGGATGTACTGTATTTGTCGGCACTATAATCGATTTCTGGATCGTAGGAGAATGCTGCTCGTTCCAGGTTCACAGGAGCATTGCGTTTGCGGAATCGGTCAATTTCCTTTTCCCGGGCTCGCTGCTGTTGTGATCGATGTGCCCGAACTCGTTGCATTCTTTGTCTATCCACTTCATTCTGATTTACTGTAGAATGCAAATGTGCCATACCTATACGACTGTTATCATTATCAGCCTCTTGCAGGTCATCAGTGCGATTAGCGCGTGAGGTAGCTCGCAGCACATTCGATCTACTTCGACGACCTATGTTAGGTCGTTTTCTTCTCGGCATTGTAAGCAGTAACTGATATTAATGTTTTCTTGCACTAATGATGTTAACCTATAATGGCGACAGCGTTTTTACCCAAAATTGCATGCAGTAGTAAGTAAAGATATGATACTGAGACACTTCGTCATTTGTATTTGTTACAGCTGTTAAACTAATTATGGACACATGAACATCAATCAAACGTTTTACAGGTAAGAACAGTTTGCATGGGAAAATCAAATTATCGTTTTTAGTATTTTCCTTGCAATTTTGTTATATTTTCTCATCGTTTAAACCTTCCCCGGACTTCCACGAACATTTCAAGACCAAAATTGGCCAAATCGGTTCAGCCGTTCTCGAGTTTTAGCGAAACTAACGAACGGAAATTCATTTTTATTTATACAGATTTAATTATTGCTATTTTATACATAACATATTATGTATATATTATAATTTTCTCCATAATATATAATGTACATATTATTATTTTTATTTACAGAAGTATATATTTAATTTTTTGTGACATAAAAACAACAATATTTTGCAAGGTGTATTATCAAATAGATGTTTATTAAGAACTTAAAGCTTAAATATCTTTAAAACAACCCAAGATACTCGTAAAAGAGTTACAGTTATTACATTTTACAGCACGGATTGAAATATTGTTGGATTTAGGTTTCGTTTGATTACCACATAATAGAATAACAGTGTGTATAACCTAAAAATACGCAACTTTATTGACATGGGACTGTCAATACATTTAACATGACTTTCTTTACTAAAACAGAGTACAAAATCGAATTTTCAAATTAATTTTAATTAATTAATTTTAATTTTTTTCGTTTCTCTCTATTAACAATGTTCCGAACGTGCAATCAAACTGGCAGGAGGCGGTAGAATATTAAATGCAACTTGCGCAATACTTGACAAAATTTACTCAGCAGCTGAAATCATCCTTTAAATGTTAAATCAATGTGGTCTGCTCAAAACAAAACCTTGCGTAAAAATAATTATACGTTTTATGTAAATACAGTTTTTTATAGGTTATACATAATTTTATTAAATATTATTTATAAAGTTGGGAAAGTAATATACGTCACACACTCTAATATAACATCTAGAGTAAATGCGTTACCTCATAAAGAGAGAAATGACCCAAACTAAGCTTTGTTAGCTCAGTTCAGCCAAACATTCACTGATCAGTCAACGCGTCCACCAAGCATAAAACTTTCATTGCAACATTATGTTTGAACACGTTATGTTTAATAAATTTAAATTTTTGACCTTATTTACCTTTATATTAACACTTATATTAACTATACGTATTGGTTATACATGCTATTTTACATTTCTTGATATTATAATACAGTTTTTGTATAGGGATTTTGTGTTTCCACTTATTAAAATATATTTGTATTTAAGAGATTCGAAACTTAAAAATAGCTAAACCCGACGTAAAAAATTAAAATCTATTTTCATAATTTTCAATCGCAGCTAAAATATTTCTAGGTAACTAGTTGAGATCAAATCTTAAGGTACTATCATTAAGAATTTGGAATACTTATTTATATTTTGCAAAGGGTCAGACCTTTTATCTAGAGGGGCATAAAATATCAATTATAATGAAATATATCTTTCCATATTATACTAATGTAAAACTGAAATACCAACGTGATTGCAACTTTCCTACTATATTGTACGATATAAGGTGGTATACCTTCAAAATTATTGAAAATAACATGTAACTAGCCATTAAAATATCTTCCGGACAATAAAGTTGCATACAATTAGGTTTATAAAAATACCAGATGGTTATGGTTAGAAATATTTAAAAAAATATATTACTTTTATTAAAAAAATTAAAATCTATCAAATTATGTCACAGTTTTGTTATAATTCAGAAATTATGTAATTTTTAATAAATCAAAAGATTCTGCTCACTGTAGCCCAAACTAAACATGCATACATATATAGTTTTGGAAGTGCCTGTAAGTTGTTATAACATGTTCTTTCTTTCAAAGTTTCTACATGAAATTAAGACATTTTCTTCTATAAGCAACTCACTAAATATAAGAATTTAACTCACACGAGCGAAAAGAAATTAAAATAATTTGATTGTATGATAATATCATTTAGTTTCAAAGTAATATAAATTCACATATCATAACAGTATTTAAATAAATTTGTACAAAACAGATTGTGTAATCTCACTAATGTAGAGTAATACTTTTACTGTAGTAGTTATTCATTTATAATATATTGATAAATAAGGCTATTGCCATTTATACAAATTTAATGTAAACAAAAGTCGTTTGACAGGTATTAGGTCTTCCGATCATATGTTAGTTTAGTTATTTAAACACATATGTGACAGATACGGATAAATATAAATTATTGAATCGTAATAAGTAAGGGCTCTGTGGTGTAATGGTAGCACATTCACCCGACAAACGAGAGATCCGGGTTCAAGTCCCGGCGAAGCAAGTACTTTTTGTGATTCAATGTTTATTGAATTTAAATAAGGCTATTGCCATTTATACGAATTTTAATATATTGATTAATAAGAAATAGAACTAAATGTTGATTTAGGTTAAATTTAGTTTTTGACAATGAGAGAATATTATTGTCTGCTACAAAATTTCTATTTTCTTTTTTAAACAACATCAATTTATGTTATTTTTTTAATCAAACTTAAAATACTTATATTCGTATCAGACTGTTTAGTTTTATGATTGTATACTTGTGGATCACCGCAGCAACTGTGACCACAAGTTAATATTCCAGTATTAGTTATACCGCTGTTTATACCGCGTCATGAGGGTTAACCCAGTACAGTGGTGACACTATCAAACATTGCGGTGTGCGGTGTACTCATCTCGGTGCGGTGTTTAAGGGCTTACACACGTGACTGCGGTTCTTCTCTGAAAACAGGCTACTGTAAACTAAACACACATACTCATTGTTGGGATAGTTAGATTGCGTTTATCCAACCACTGCTGACAGTTAACAAAACTTTATAATAACAATGGTTTATTAATCATTTATACAAACACACAAGGTTTTTTATCACAAGCTTCAACTAACGTAAAACTTTCTATACATACCACAACGTGTAGTAGTTGTCTAAGCACAGAACATTAAAAAAATACTAACTGGTACAATTACTGTACTCTTTAATAATATGTTATATCCTTTAATATTTATTAAATGGTATTATCTATTTTAACGCTCACTGTTCTTCAAGGTCAATATGATTTACATTTTACAGGGGTGAAAGTGGGTACTAAAATACATTAAGCCAAAATGTTCCTCATTCTTCGTTTATTTTATTATTATTATGTAGGAGATTTCAATTATATGAATCATTCTATTACTGTACCAATATTTCTATTAACACTTCTATTAAGAGGACTTTATGTAAAGTGACCATATCGCACACATTAAAAGGTTATCTGTCGAACGGAAACATGATCGAATTTGTTTAGTATGTTTTAAAAAGCCGTTCGCTAATAAATTAAATTTCTGCATTTTATGATACTATTTTACCATATTTCCTGAACATATTTTAAAATTTTTAATTCAATTACAGCAAACCTCACAATGTATAAAGGTAACGCTTTACAGTTAAGAACACAGGAGATTGTATCACATTACACTGCAGCTAACACTACGATATCATTAACTGTAGTTCCTGCGCAGCTTGACCCTACTCCCTGAGAACGGCTGGCTTGGAAAAAGTGTACATTCACAGATACTCAACACACTGCAACATTTTACTTTCAAAGAGAATAGACCTTGCATGCCTATGTAGATTTTATAGCAGAAATTGTGTGCAGTATAATTGTTTTTTGATAAATCAAAAGAAAGCCCTACTATCTAATGTGTTTTCTGTTTTGTTAGCATTTGAATGTTATACTTTTTGTCTCTTATTGATTAATTACATTTAAATTAATGAGTGTTTCATGTTATAATAAAAATTTACATAGTATAAAAATTTAATACTTTTCTGAAATATAATTATAAACATCATATCTTTTGTTTACCGTAGGTATTGCTTAACCATAAGGTATCATGTAGAAACGTAGAAGGTAAAATTTCCTAAAATTGCAATATATTATACGGATAGTAAAATATTGTCACTTACGTTAACTTTATTGTCAGATAGAATGCTTAGAGCTCTATCTTTTCTTCTGGGATAGCTTTTATATAAGTGGATAGATTCTTTCAGATCTTCTCCAATCCGATCAATAGAGATGTAGGGCACGTCGACAAGACAGTGCGTGGAAAATAAAGACAATACATTTATGCGATTTGAATTCTAATTTTAAGAGTAGGGTCAATTTTAAACAGCTAGGTTAAACAAACCACAAATATTAAATTTAAGCTATTAATGTACAGGGTGGTTATAAATTATTGTACACATTTTAAGATTGAATAAATAAATAACCAACCAAATTAAAAACATGGAAATTGTTTTATTAAATAGCAAATGTAAAACAGTTTTATTACCAATGAAGGACAAAAAGATTACTGTTACTCATACTCATACAAGGAAACTAAACTAATTCCACGTGCTCTCCGAGGTTTGCACGCAAAGTTTGTAGTCTAAATTTAACCTCACACCATGTGTTTCTGAGCATTGCTGGAGTTATGCTTCCAATAACCTCTCGAACTCTATTCTTAAGTTCAATATCTTGAACTTTTTTGGCGAAGACTCTGTCCTTGACATAGCCCCACAAAAAAAAGTCTAAGGGTGTAATGTCTGGGGAACGTGGAGCCCAAGGAATTGGACCATCCCGTCCAATCCAACGATCAGGAAACGTGTCATTTAGGTAGTCACGTACTATCTTACCCCAGTGTGGAGGGGCACCATCTTGCTGCCAGTAAACATTTGGTTGTCTATGCTCAATTTGCGGTATTGCAAAAAGTTCAAGCATGTCGAGGTATACCTCTTTAGTGACTGTCGGTTCTGCGAAGAAAAAGGGTCCTATTACTTCATCTATAGCCAATGCACACCAAACGTTTATTTTAGGGCTGTCTCTTTCTTGTTCTCAAACATTATGAGGATTTTCAGTACACCAAATCCTACAATTGTGTCTATTCACCTTATCAGAAACATGAAAGGTTGCTTCATCAGAAAAAATTACTTTTTTCAAGAAATTGCTTTCTCCAATGTTTATTGTTTGTTCTTCGAGGTCAAGTAATCTAACAGCAAAATCGTAGCGTCGAGGTTTATCGTTAGGTTTTAGTTCATGTAATAACTGAATTTTGTATGGATGGAGCTTAAGGTGTTTGTGCAAAATTTTTAAGACTGTTGATCGAGGTAATCCTAATTCCAAACTTGCACGCCGAGTAGACTTACCAGGGCTCCTCGTAAACAATTCTCTTACTTGATCAACAATAGCTTCAGAAACTGGAGGTCTACCAGCACCTTTTCTATGTTGGACACTTCCCGTCTGTTCAAACTGCCTATACCAGCGTTTTATAGAATTGTTACTCGGAGGATTGCGGCCATACTCTAAACGAAACCTTCTTTGAACAGTTATTACAGATCTGCTTTCGTGAAACCAAAGAACACACCTTGCTTTTTCTTGCACACTAGCCATTTTGATACTGAGGTTAGTTTAGTGTTTGTTTAGTGAACTGTAATTAACAGCTGGTGTGGAAAGATCCATTGTTGGCCAGCTGACTATGTCACAACACAAGTCATTAAGAAGAATCATACCTTACACCCACAGTTTAAATGACATTTTTACTTTACATTTATAACTACTTTTTATAATTATTGTAATGTGTACAATTATTAATTATCAGTCAGTATATAAAACTGTTTTAAATTTACAATTTAATAAAACAATTCCCATGTTTTTAAGTTGATTGGTTATTTATTTATTCAATCTTAAAATGTGTACAATAATTTATGACCACCCTGTATAATTATATCGACACAACTCCATAAAAGGTACGTTTCATTGAAATAGTAAGAACACAATCCAGTAATTATGTGTAATAGAATTATAAAATTAAGCATTAAAAATAATGATTAACACCATTTTTACATGGATTTTTGAATATGAAAGGGAAGATTTTTGGATCATGCCCCTTATAAAACCAACAAGACATGGTAGGCTCGGTTACCTTACATACGGTGACCGTTCCATGGATATTCTACTTCTTTAGTATGGGTTCTTATTGGGAACTACACCACAATGAGAGTTAGTTGAGGTACCTCGGTTAACTTGCATACGGTGACCGTTCCATGGATATTCTACTTCTTTAGTAAGGGTTCTTGTTGGGAACTACACCACAATGAGAGTTAGTTGAGGTACCTCGGTTAACTTGCATACGGTGACCGTTTCATGGATATTCTACTTCTTTAGTATGGGTACTTATTGGGAACTACACCACAATGAGAGTTAGTTGTGGTACCTCGGTTAACTTGCATACGGTGACCGTTCCATGGATATTCTACTTCTTTAGTATGGGTTCTTGTTGGGAAATACACCACAATGAGAGTTGGTTGAGGTACCTCGGCTTGCATACGGTGACCGTTCCATGGATATTCTACTTCTTTAGTATGGGTTCTTGTTGGGAACTACACCACAATGAGAGTTGGTTGAGGTACCTCGGTTAACTTGCATACGGTGACCGTTCCATGGATATTCTACTTCTTTAGTATGGGTTCTTGTTGGGAACTACACCACAATGAGAGTTAGTTGAGGTACCTCGGTTAACTTGCATACGGTGACCGTTCCATGGATATTCTACTTCTTTAGTAAGGGTTCTTGTTGGGAACTACACCACAATGAGAGTTAGTTGAGGTACCTCGGTTAAATTGCATACGGTGACCGTTCCATGGATATTCTACTTCTTTAGTATGGGTTCTTATTGGGAACTACACCACAATGAGAGTTGGTTGAGGTACCTCGGCTTGCATACGGTGACCGTTCCATGGATATTCTACTTCTTTAGTATGGGTTCTTGTTGGGAAATACACCACAATGAGAGTTGGTTGAGGTACCTCGGCTTGCATACGGTGACCGTTCCATGGATATTCTACTTCTTTAGTATGGGTTCTTGTTGGGAACTACACCACAATGAGAGTTGGTTGAGGTACCTCGGTTAACTTGCATACGGTGACCGTGCCAACGATCTTAATAGTTTTTATGGTATTAATAAGTTTGATATTAACGCCACATGTAAAGATCGAAGAGTTGGGGTGTTTACTAAAATGCGAGAGTAAGTTGAAATCAAATATTTAAAACAACTTTTCATATTAACTTTCCGTGAATAATACTAAGAAAACAGTATATTTTAATGAATTTTTGTCCACAGATAAAGAAATAATGGTCCCACAGAGAAATTAAAACCCATTTACTTCGCATGGACTGATTCTAAATGCAAATTCTCTGCACTATCCCTTGTATCCACGAAAAGGAGTTTAGTTTTGTCTAAGATGAACGCGCAAATAATAATGCCCGTAACAACTGGCCTATTATAATAAATATTTCTGAGAAATTGCACCCCAAAAGCTTGTTAACAACAGGAAAAATATATTTATTTTTGTTCTTAGCAATCTAAACTGAATCTTGGAAGAATCTTTGTTTATCTAATCCTATTTTCCAAAAACAGGTATAATATAAATTTTGTCTCTCAGGAAGAACGTTGTGGAGGTCAAGATTGTAATATATGCCTGGTCAATTTAATTTCAAGCCTGATTACCCATTAAACAATGGTGTTTAGAGTACATTTCTATGGGTAAGAGAATTGTATTTAACGACCTGCGTCTATTTTCCAGCCACAATGAGACATAACATTTTTGTCATTTATAGTGTTATTAACTTTATGGCTAATCCAAATTGTGTGTGATAATTTAGTCGCATGTCACTTTATAACTGAACGAAAAGTTATTGGTATTCTACAGTGATTAGGGGGGTTTCACATTTCGACTCATTTCTAACATAGTTTAATTTGTTTTTGATGATCATAACCGATCATTCTGGTATTAAAATTTGGTAAATTCTCTTTTAGGTATTTGTTGGTTGCAAAATTCCTTATTCTTTAGTTCCTAAAACAAAAATATAGCTACCAAAAATTGTTTGTCCTCATTCCAAATTCTAACTCATATTCTCTCCCCCCTCCCGTCCTCTTAATGATATCAAAAATACAATTTTGGGAAATTTGCTTGATGGAAATTTCAAATAATATACTTTTTATATTTTTTTAAAAGCACAAATTTAATAAGAATAACATTCCATTTTAAAGAATATAACACACAATTAATATCACTAAATCAATATAACTACGGAGATAATTAACCTCAGAGATAGTTGAGCACGTGGCAAGTTGTAACTTGATAAACGATTCGTGACGTAGCTATGGTGGGGTTACTTCGGCGTGAATGTTAGTTTAGTTCCAGTTCACCTTCCTGTTAGTGCGGCGTCTGGAATCTGAAGCTGTGACATACGTTACTCCTGAAATCTGGAGTTATGTTCGTCACGAGATCCAGAAAGTCACCGACGTGGAAGTTTAAAATGAACTCTTTACATCGTTTCGCCATCAGGGGCACATAAACCACAAGATATAGATGAAGAAGTATTCCATGATGAGACAATATCAGGTGCACATTATATAGGCGTATGAGATTGAATGACTCCATTATTTTTTCATTATTTTGATAAACAGGTCGAATAAACCATCCCTCTCCTTTAACAGGAATTGGATAGAACCAAAATGTACGATTCTTATAATTAGTTTTAATGTATTTTAAAGGTTTTAAAAAAATATTGCATAGGATGTCCCAAACAATGCGTAAGTAATATGGGGTTCTTATAAATAAATTATTAACAGGATTCTCAAGGTGATATAACTAATTAATTTGGAATTTGTAGTTTATTTAAATAACGACTTGTAATAACTTATTAAAATGTTTTACAAAATGTTGTTTTAAAATAAATCTATACATCTCGTTACTTTCATTCTGCGTAAACCTTTAAAAGATAATTAAAGTGCGTTAAATTTTCGAAGTCGATTTAAGTGAAATAAAAAATCATTAAACATTACCTGCAAACTGCTGACAGACAAAAACAGATATTGAAACAACAGGTATGAAACATACTAAACATATTAGTTTAGTAAACAGATAAGTTTGTTATGAACTGGTTATATGATAATTTTAATTATTTTATGTGATCAAACAAACTAATTAGAGTGGACCTGCTTCGGAATGATACTTTAAAATTATTAAATTCATATTACGATGTTATATAATACATACTACAATAGATACATACTTCCAGAGTTCCTGGTACTGGCCTCATATATTCACAATGTTTAGCATACTTTATGTTACTAAAATGACAGTAAATAATATGTGATATCAGTTCCTCAGGATACCAGTTCCATCAGTTGATTGTCAGGATAATTAGTTCCTTGTATTATTAACTCACAATGTTTAGCATACTTTATGTTACTAAAATGACAGTAAATAATATGTGATATCAGTTCCTCAGGATACCAGTTCCATCAGTTGATTGTCAGGATAATTAGTTCCTTTTATTATTAACTCACAATGTTTAGCATACTTTATGTTACTAAAATGACAGTAAATAATATGTGATATCAGTTCCTCAGGATACCAGTTCCATCAGTTGATTGTCAGGATAATTAGTTCCTTTTATTATTAACTCACAATGTTTAGCATACTTTATGTTACTAAAATGACAGTAAATAATATGTGATATCAGTTCCTCAGGATACCAGTTCCATCAGTTGATTGTCAGGATTAATTAGTTCCTTGTATTATTAACTCACAATGTTTAGCATACTTTATGTTACTAAAATGACAGTAAATAATATGTGATATCAGTTCCTCAGGATACCAGTTCCATCAGTTGATTGTCAGGATAATTAGTTCCTTGTATTATTAACTCACAATGTTTAGCATACTTTATGTTACTAAAATGACAGTAAATAATATGTGATATCAGTTCCTCAGGATACCAGTTCCATCAGTTGATTGTCAGGATAATTAGTTCCTTTTATTATTAACTCAAACTAAATTAGATATCATCTAGATTATTACTCAGATTCATTATTATCACATTCAGTGACTGAAATAACACGAGTTTTGTGATAAATATTGATCGTTTCATTTATATTTGACTGAAATTGTAGAAACATACCATACTGTTGGAAAAGTATAATAATTACTTCTCTAGTGTACGAGTATGTATGAAACAATATTTCACAAGCTTTTACCGAATACTATAATGGAAGCAGATTCATTTGTGTAAGAAAACTGAAAAAAATATTTCCCGCATACCGTACTTTATCTTTTTTACGTATTTTATTTTGATATTCTAAGCAGTATTTTCATGGATCCTCTTAACTACTTAAGATAAAACATGAATACAAATTTGAAACAAATAACAATTAAAATGCATTAAAATAATGACCATGTGCTGTAAATAAGTATGGTACCCAAGGAATAAACAACATATACTTAAAAATATAAAAAATATACAATAAAGACAGTAAATTGGATTTGTCACCACAATGATGTATTAGAAAAAGATTAACCAGGATCCGATTATGTGTATGGTCTTTAAAGACGCATCCTGCACGTGGAAATATCATTTAAGCAGATGTATTACCAATATCAGAAGTTTTGTAACACCCAATCATACGTATAGTAATTAAATCGATAATTTCATTCTATCTCTTTTCTTCATTCAGTCATAGACTATGTTCAATATTGGTTCCGTCAGTTTTGGCTGGTGTCCAAGTAAGGATGTGGATATCAAAGATCTGTAACATATCAATTTTATGTAACATTAATACGAACCCCAGATATCTAGTGATTACATTTTATGTTTTGTAAATAAACGTACAGTTGCCTTCTATGCCACAAAAAAAGTTTAGCACTGTGAATAATACTTAATTGCTATTATATATTATAATATTGCTATTATTATACTCATAATAATAATAATTATTATTACATTAATAATACGATGTAATATATCAGAACTAAGATTAATTCTAAACAAGATCATTATTGTTTGGTTAATTTTATTCTGTTCTACTACCCATTATTTTGTATAATATATTGTATTATCTTTCAAATATTTTGCATGTATTTTGTAAATTAGGATTTTGATTCTTTATGACTGATTACCAGTCTAGTGAAATGTATAATTTCTACGATATGAACTTCTGACGGTTGTGTGAAAGTTATCCCAGTTTTGTATTGACGTCATTCAAACTCTCGACCAAAAGAGATTTTATATGACAGATGATTGATGTTGTACATTTCCGGTTGTAATACTCGTGAGCTCAACTGTCTGTCGTATCATATTGTCTCTATTCGAAAAAGATGTTGCATGAGTTTTTTCTGAATATGATACAACTTGTTACAATAAAAATTCATTTACTTTATTTATGTTTGTGATCAAATATAATATTCTAAAAATGACAATATTTTACGGTCTTTACCTTTCACACTATACATTTGTATCTTCTAAATTTTGATGGAGATCTAAACTAAATCTGAACACACTTATAACACAAATCAAAAATTATATTACTAGACTAAAATATTGGCATACATATATTAGCAAAAAATAATTTACTGTCTGTTTGTTGTTTGATAATTTAGGATTATTTCATATTACATCAAATTATTTACATATATACTGAAGTTTGTTGTAACTTAAACACAACACAAGCAATAAATCGTCAAAAGTAAGAACTCTGCACAAGCAAACTCAATGCAATCTAAGCTTGTTAAATGTGTTCTCTCAAACTAGTACCTCACGGCTATTTATAAATCCTCGGAGAACTTCAAATATAAATAATTATTCTTCAAAAATTGCAGGGAATAAATTTCTGACAGATTTACGAAAATATATTGGGAAATTTGTAAGAATTAAATTTATCTTTGCTAATAAATTATCGAATTGCACATATGTTACATTTTATAACAAAATAATAAAATGCTAAATGTAAATAAATTTGTTATTACAAAGTATATGGCTGAGTGTAGAGCTGTTGAAACAACAAAGGCCATATTAGTCAGCTACGGTTTTGATTATGGTTGAAAGAATATTATATTTATATATTGTAAAAATGTACATTTCTTAATGTAACAAATTCAATTCATAATCTTAGCTTTAAGTACCTTTTATTTGAAATTTTACCTTCAAATAATAATCTTCATAAAGGAAAAATCTTGATTAAAACAATACCTGGCTGAGTAAACGTGAAACCTATTACTTACAGTTAAATTGGTGTTTAAACTTGTACCGTAGAATTCTGTTTAATAAAGGAATAAAGAAAGTTATAGCAGTCACCGTTTTGTCCTAGAAATTGCACATTTTTCTGTGCTTTGTGGATTTTATATTGCTACCAGTGCAAACCTTTTATACTGATATTTTACTACCTTTACAACATTCTCCCAATAATACATACTTAAGTAGATTATTTATAACTGTATGTACTGTGTATTTCTCTATAATGTGTAGAATTGAAAAATAACCCAGCAATGACGAGGTATTCTCTCACCAGCCAATAATGGAAATCAAATAAACCCAATTTGGTGACGTCACCCTGATGTAAACCACTGCGGATATTGTCCGGTTTCACATCGAGTCAGTCGATTGAGTACGAGTGCGGGACATTGTCGTCTTTCCTTATTCATCTACTCTAAAATCACGCAAATTTGAATTCCACTAAGACCTGTTGGACTGCGATACTTGTTTCGTGTAATATTTAAATTAATGTAATATTTCCCCACGCACCACACAACATAACAAACAGTAGTAGTGTAACTAGAATATGGTAGCTCATGACAACAAATTATTTGTTTAATTTATATTTATATGATTTAAAGTTGTATTAACTGTTGTATTTAGCCATGTTTTGAATAGTGAGGACGATCTAATGCGTACTATTTCATGAAGTATTTTTATTTGTTGAACCAGCTTATGTTACATAGCGTTGATTACTGTTACATCAAGTTATTTAAACTACCTTAGCCTCCTCAAGAACAAGTAGCCAATCACAGTTTAGGAAAATTTCTGTACTTAAACTGTTATTCATGCAGAAGTATCACCACTTATGCTACTTTATGGGTGCTATATTATATGCAATACTGTCAATAAGTTCACTTACTTGTAGAAAGATTGTCTCGTACCCTTTGTTTCTCGTCTAGCGCAACAACTGTGCTGTTCATCCCCACAGCTAAAATGTCACATTTCCGATATTTCCAATAGCAAAAATAATGTTAAAATATAATAATTCTCTAAATGTAGTTAATTAATGAATTAATACATTCTGTATAGTAGTAAAAAGGCTGCATTCTATATGACCGACGTTACCCATTCGTCTTAAATTAAATGTCGAATAGAGTTGAGACTTATATCATTGAAAATATCGTACATTTGATAATTAAGGATTGCCGAGTCATTCTGTCTGAAACTTGAGTATTGCACATATCTGGTGAAAATGTATCATTAACTGATCAATATGTTTTATTTCAATTCTTATTAGCTGAGCGTTAGCGAGGCCTATCTCTTCTGGGACCAGAAAACTTATTTTCAGTCTGTATGTCTACCCACACGATATCTCTAAGACGAACTTTCCTATAGAACTGACAGTTTTCATGACGCTTCATTTCTATATAGGCAAAACTGAGCTCGATGATAGTATCTGCCACTTCATGAACTTTAGCTGAGGGTTAGTGAATAATTTTACTTTGGCCTTACGCCTAATCATGACGGCAATGAAGAAGTAGCAAAATAAATTAAGATATTTGTACAAGTGATTTATTAACACAGGTAGTTTAGTTATAAAGTAAAAAGAAAAAGTTATGGAATTTCAGACGAAAGTGAATGACGAAGGTGACATAACTTTCTTGTCATGACAATACTTCAGCGCACTCTTGAGTAGTAGCCTACCTCTTATACATTTTTATTATTTAAAAACTGCTATAAAATCTAGCTTATCAAAAGGAGGAATTTATAATTCGGTAAGATATGTAGAGAAAGATCGTTATCAGACTATAAACTTTACATGGAACTTCATCTCCACATATACACAAATTAATTAGTTTTCCAGCCTAATTGAAGCCTCTCACTTATTATAGTGACATGTTTCCTTTTTCGTACAGGGGGTTAAAAATTTCTTTTTCTACAAAAATTGTATATCTGTATATATAGCATGTCCTTCAGAGTAGAATAAGCTATTGACTTGAAATTTGTATACATAACCACAACAAAGCCTGTTACGTAACACGTGGTGTGGCATACTCATACCTTGTTTAGTTTATTTTTAATTAGTAAAATATTCAGTTTGTAATATTTAAAATTTGTATTTAAACAAGACGTTTAGATACAAGTTAAATTTTTTTCTAAACCCTATTTTGGTATAGATCTGGTGCAACACTATCAGACACTAATCAATAAATTTATTTTAATATATATAGGTACTAAAAAAAATAAAAATAAAATAAAGAAATATAAAATCGATTTTACTGTAACTTTGGATTTCTTGATAAATCGTACGATTTAAATTACATACTTTGGAACATTTGCCAATCCCTTATAGCTCTATTTATTTTGCTAAAAACCGTCATCAAGAAAATAATTAGGTTATAAGAAAGAGAAAAAACAACAACTCGTAGAAATATCAGTCAAAATGACATGCTGATCCGGATTGTAAGAACGTAAAGGACTACATTTATGAAATACCTAAAAAACACAATCTCATTATGGATTGTTGTAGCAGAAACTAACTTTCACAACATATCGCTTATCTCAGTATATTTCTACCGCAACACAACAATGTTAAAGGTCACATGATATAGACCTGTCATTTTATTACAAGTACATTGTAGGTCAGTAGTTTCTAAAATTTCCATGTACTACCTGAATAGGTGCGTGTTTATGTCAGAGCAGATTCCTGACAAATAAGGATGTTCAATATTCTGCATGGAGTCAACATAAAATATTGATACATTTTAAGCGTATTTCCATTGCGATGTCAAAAAGAGGATATTAATTCATTTGATTAATCCACACAACTGTATATGTTTAAGTTTGTTTTTCTTTAGTAAGGCCTGTCCAAAGATTCAAGGTCTCAGTAACGTTGCACTCACTATTCATATACATGTTCTTGTCGGGACGCTTTTATAGCTATAGCTTACGTAGGACTTTTATTTTATATCCGATATATGTTTAATAATAATTATTTACTATATACTGAATTTATGGTTTAAAATGCAGGAACCAATTAAATTTATATGAAGATCAGAGTCAAGTGTGAAAAGAAAGCACTTGTACCTTATCTCGTACTTAATATTGCTTTGTACTTGACCCAATTAGTAGACCAGTCATGAGAACTTTGCATCCGTTGGCGCTTGGATGACTTGTGGTTTAATGGGATTATGAAGAAGATGTGTTCATGACACGTATCTCCCCATCTGAATATTGATATTTATATAATATTCCCTTGTGTCCTTTTTAAAGTGTGTAAATTTCACAACTTCAAACATAAGATAAATGTTTTCGTATTTAGTTAAAAAAAGAAAGTTGTTCATTCCACGCATTTAACACTTTTGCGTATAAGGACTTTATACTCATTCTAAAGGAGAAATAAAGGAATAATAATCTATCAATTATCTTATGCAAAAGTTCACTTTTTTAATAATTAAAATTTAATTATTTAACATTAAAGTTTAGTAACCTTAATTAAATTAAAATACATAGTAATTGTTTTTGTTCTAAAATATATCTTTTTAAATTGTTTTAATACATTTTATAAATATGAATATATATAATTAACACGTATCATAAGTGTATTAATTACATTTTTGAATTGAATACTATTCTAAATCAAATCAAAAAGTATATATATATATATATATATATATATATATATATATATTATTTATATATTTATATATATATATATTATATATATAATCAAAAAGTATATATATATAATATATATATATATATATTTTATATATATATATAATATAAAAACAAACTGAATTTAAAATCTTTTAATATAATAACCAACATAGCCGAAATGAAATTGAAGACAAATTTGCTTTGCTTACAAAAACACACTTTGTAAAACTACTAGTTAAAAGAAAATGATTGCTAACCATCAACAAGGTATATAAGTTTTTATTGTTTATATTAATTAGTTTATTTTAGTAATTAATTAATTTAAAATAAATCTATACAAGAATTATTTGTATTAATTTGTACCTGAAACCAATCCAGGTTAATTAGTAATGTAATAGTTTTATTGCTAATTAATTAGATTTTAAATAGTTTCACGTAACTTTGTTTGAATCAACTCAAAGAAATGATCTTAAATCAAGTTATCATAAAAATATCCTAAAAGAAATAAAAGTTGTATTTATCTTGGTCTTAATTACTTTAGTAAACTTTTCTTTGCTTCAGCGAGAAAATCTTTACATCGATCATATTGTAATGTACCTACAGTAGCAAGATTTAAAGTGTAATAGTCAAAACATAATAAGAGATTTTTTAATACTTCTTAAAAATAAGAAACTATAAAACTATTACAGTATAATTACCTGATTGTTGAATAGTTGAAGTAATGGCATGATATATTAAAATTGTACAATAGCCGTTT
Source organism: Homalodisca vitripennis (assembly GCF_021130785.1). Taxonomy (NCBI): domain Eukaryota; kingdom Metazoa; phylum Arthropoda; class Insecta; order Hemiptera; family Cicadellidae; genus Homalodisca; species Homalodisca vitripennis. Next base: position 79,161,234 of record NC_060207.1, read on the forward strand.
ACAGAGATGCTTTATACAAAATATCAATGACGCAGGAGAACAATCGCCGACCTTGTGCAGTTGGTATTCTAGATTACGGGTTTGGATGTGGCAGCTTTACTTCCATTCAGAGTAATCTTTATACTCTGACGATTCCAAGGTATGATCTCATTCCAATTCCTGTATATCCTTGCATATTATTACCTTATTTGGTTCACTGTGGTGCATCTCTATTTAAATATATTTCTCGATACATACGCATTGAATGAATCAATATCCGGTTTAATTCTAATTGCTTTATGTTTTCTAAAAAATAATTTTATTATTACTGATGAATTTTAGAGCACCACTGGTATGTTGGTGCAAAGTTTAAACTTACAGTCTTGTGCCAAAGGATAAGGTTCAGTATGACGTTGCTGAGGGATGTAGTTTCCAAAAAACAGACTGTAAAGTAACATTCCAGAAGGGTTACTACAAACCCTTCAGGTTCTATTCTGAACCTTATAGAAAATATAAAGGATAATAAACAGTGTCTCCTGTTTCTACTACTGAATCAATAGATTGGTTGTCCACTACCTCTGTGGTAGGGGCTGCTGCAAGAAAAGATCGTGTAAGATTTGGCCACAGATAGGATTACTTAATAAAGACTGTGCAAGTTCTCCCGTGTCTTACAGACAGTATTTATCTAAAGTTATAAAAAAGCTAATTGCTATACAACGAGAAGAAAAATATGATTTGCGAAAAAAAATAGTTTTTTTTGCTACACGTATAATTTTGTACTATTTCAATATCAACCAAAACTGAGACCTAATGATAAATAAATGTATTTTTTACCGTAAATTTCTCTATTAATTTAATGAAAAGGTTTTTTGGTTATACAATAACAATTGCCTTTTTGTACCTATATAATATACAAAATATTTAGATAATTTATTAACAATCGAATTGAGTTTACTGCTTTAAATCACACCGGGTTTTTTCATTACTGTTTCTGTTCTTGTATATCTTCATTTTATGCATATATTTTGGTAGCTGCTTAACATGTACACTATTTATACTAGTATTTTAATAGTATATACCTATTTATCAGAACTCGGTACACAAATTTATCGGTTCTGTTCAGGGTCGGCACAAGCTATTTCGGCACCCTAGATAAAAGAACCTTTTGTCGCCCCTTCCACACAGAAACGCTACGACAGAAGAAAAATTCTTCCATAGCAAGTTTTTATACGTTACGAGTCTTTAATTTCCTATACAACAGGATATTTCGTGTTTTCTTATTTTATTTCAAATAATAAATAAACACACTAAACTATTCTTTTCAATTCAGTACAAAAACCCTTATTTCCTAAAGTTTACATTGGATTTCTTTTTGTTGATTTTATTTTGCGAAAATATGACACAGTTCACATATATTTATTGTTTCGTTACACCCTTCTGTATATAGCATTACAAATTATTCAAAATATTGGTAAAATTCATAACAATATACAGGATATACTACTTAATAATAATTTTATATATTTTAAATAGCTGGGTTATATAAAAATGAGCACATGACAAACAACAAGCTATTTAACTCACAATTTGTATACAAAAAAATCGTCTTTTGAATATATTGCACTGAAAGGGTTTCTCAAAATCTTGGTACAGTAGTTTAATGGAAATCTCTGTTAGGAAATCATTTTGTTACAGATCAATTTACTGTAAGAAAGTCAGTTCAGCGTTCGTAGGCTAGGTTTATTAATATTTTACATTGACCATCTAAAGTATAATAGTATTGATAGGGTTTATTTGCATCCATAATTTTCATTCAAAAGCCATCTTTCGAAACAAAGAGGAAAATTAAGAATACTTTATACATAACTTAACGATGTCTGTGCAGTGAAATGTTGTACTCAAAGTTTGTCTGAACAGTGCGCATAAGCCAGAAGAAGAAGAGGATCAGTAACATTCTCATTACTACTGTCTACAATGTTCTGGATAACATCGTCTTTCATATTACATTCCCATATAGATAACAAGAAAGCTCTTGGTATTTAAACATTATTTTTCCTCAGCCTACATTTTACATTATGACCTGTCATATAGACCGCTTGAGGTCTTGCACACTACATCTTAAATCAGTTTCTGAGTTTTATAATGAAAACGTTTAATTCTGTACTACAGTTTATTATATACAGACTTTATTTTTCATTATTTCCTAATAATAAAATGTGACGGCGTCATAAAAAATGCACAGTATCATATTGTATACAATGGGAGTCATAAATCTGATTTGGACTGATCATGATTACCTCCAATTAGAAAAGTGTTAATTGATTACTTCACCCTTGATAATTACCGCAATGCAATGGTAAGCTACGTTTATAGACGTTTCATACCAAATTATTATAAGAGCCTTTTATACCAATAAAGTGAAATTATTTTTATTTTTTAAATTACTCATGCAAATGCTTACAAAACAACAAATAAAAATGTTCTTGTCGTGGGAGAAAAGCTCTTTGCAAAGATCACGTCCGTTGGAAAGATGTCAAAATGACGGTCAGATGCTTGTTCACTACTTGGCGCAGAGCCAGAATCCAAAACTCTAACTCCCAATACTTATGCTTTTTGGTGCTAGTGTCTTGTTTATGTTTTGCACGAATAATTTACGATTTGTTATATATTTATCTTTTAATAATCCTCAGATAAGTTCACTTCTGGCAGGTTTATACCTTCCAGTTTAACCTACACCGGGCACAGCAAAATCCAATGTTTTACTTAAATCTGTTGAACCTTATAAATTTCCGGGAGCGCTACATCACTGGTCGCAAAGTTCGATTTTCTGGGCTGCAAGGGTACATCGATAGGTCTAGTCTACAGCGGGAGATGACTGTTGGAGTTGGTGGGGCTCCTTTACATCGATAGGTCTAGTCTACAGCGGGAGATGACTGTTGGAGTTTGGTGGGGCTCCTTTACATCGATAGGTCTAGTCTACAGCGGGAGATGACTGTTGGAGTTGGTGGGGCTCCTTTACATCGATAGGTCTAGTCTACAGCGGGAGATTACTGTTGGAGTTTGGTGGGGCTCCTTTACATCGATGGGTCTAGTCTACAGCGGGAGATGACTGTTGGAGTTGGTGGGGCTCCTTTACATCGATAGGTCTAGTCTACAGCGGGAGATGACTGTTGGAGTTTGGTGGGGCTCCTTTACATCGATGGGTCTAGTCTACAGCGGGAGATGATTGTTGGAGTTGGTGGGGCTCCTTAAGTGTCAAACTTTCTTGATAGCCTGTAAATAAGTGCGTGCCAATCCCTACTCGCTTTTACTGTAGAAGTTACTCCAGAGCTGGCTTTCCCTTCTACCAAGGATACATGACTGAAATTAAAACCATGAATCCTTCCTCATAAACAAAAGAAAGCGGCCCCTACCTTACCCATCCAGAATATCCTGTCAATCTAGAATCAGCGCAAAGGTCCTTTTAGGACTTAGTACAATTTCTAAGCTACTTGTCCTAAGTGAGAAAAAAAACTTCATTAAGTTTTTATAAATATGCATTAAAATAGATGTTTAGTATTTTGATATCATTTAATTTCTTACAAATAGCATTCAAATTAAGAAGGGCCAATTTGTCAATTAAGAAAAAAGACATACTATCGTGTATTTTACAAATAGCAAAAAAACATAGTAACTACACCATGACATGTGTAAAAAGAGTAGCTCATTTGTTTTGAAAATCTGATACACGATATGCATCAGTCAATGCCAGCAGCTAATTTGTTTGAATACAATTTTGATTTATACTGTCATTTTACACTCTACTTTGAGTAATAACTGATTTTATTTCCAAACTTATTTCCATAATTACCCACAAAATTAATGTAGTTTTAATAATATATCACCAACACAAATTACACTTAACAGAATATTTTCTTCAGTCACTTATTTATCATACTCAGGTTTTTACTAATGAGTATATTGGGGGAAAAGGATACTTAAAAACTTAGAGCATTCTCAGGTTTATATAATTTAGAGACGATACTATACAAGGCCATGTGGTTAACAGGAAACTCCACTGGTCACTCTCCTAAATATCTCATATCCACACTGTTCTACTAGATGGGAGTACATCACTCAGCAGTACAGTATATATTAGGGATTATTAGTTCTATTCCTCTCAGTACAGTGGCTATTATGTCAGCCCATTAGGATGACATGGACGTGATTTCCACGCCCAACAAGACCAAATAGCATGATCTATTGTGGCTATTTGGATGGCATTCATCTATTGCGCCACCGGCCAAATTGTGGAATCACAAGCCTTTGAAATCCATGGAATACCGATTAACCTATAGCTCAACAGGCTCAGGCTCGGGTGGCTTTGCTTCAATAACCACCCGAGCAGTTTTGCCCCCGTGTCTATATGGCTCTGTCCATAAAGTGTTGAAAGTTAAACAAAAAAATCAAGCAGTAACCGAATACAATCACCAGCAGGTACTTGTAGTCTTATAACGCAATGTAGAGTTAACTTGAAAAAGTTTACTGCACCACCAGAGGACAAAGTCGCGTGAGACATCTACCTTTATCCATCTTGATGTGCCTAAATACCACTGTACTCTCTAAATAGCAGCGTTAATTCCAAGATAAATCCACGTCTACCAAGGAAATTCTGTAAGTCAGACTCAATTATTCATTATTGATTTTTAAATGTCTGCCATTTAATGTAGTTTTTGCTAATTACAAATTTTTAAGGTTCGCATTTGCTATTCTTTAATCATCTATAAATAACATTGGGTTTCTTGTGCCCTCTCTGTCGATTACAGGCTATCACTTATATTACAATGAGTCTTCCAAAGCAGTGTGATTTCCTTTATCCACCGGTAGACTGGAACTCTATTATGTCTCGGGCATGTTATCTTTGAAATCAATAGGTGCAACTATACAATCAAACTCAATGTTAGGGGTATTCCTGGACGTTCACAGGACAGCCTATTGTCCCCTTGGTATGTAGTATTTATTGATAACTTTGATACAGTACACAATTAGAGATAAAATTATAAGACGACGCACTATGTACATCAAAGCCAGATATTCTATAATGCAATCTTTTACATTATAAATTCCATTAATGACAATTTAGTTTGCTCACTTTAATTTCAACAACATTTAGATACCATGTAGTAATAAGTTGTTGTTTTTATATTTATTCAGAAAGATGTTATTATTTAGTTTGGTTAGATCTATTCGTATTTAGTATATGAAAAGTATTGAAAATACTTTAGACAATAGATTTTAGACATGTTAATATGGTTAGCAAAAATATTCCGGACATAGTTGCATAAATGGGAGAGATACAACAAAGGACAGGTACAGCAAAGTAACTATACCCGTGAGAGTTGTTTAGGGGACCACTTTAGCAAGGGACTGTCTGTGTTCTAAATGTTTTGTTTGTATTTATTACAAACTAGTTTTTCTTTTTCAAACTAAAAATGCTAAATAAACTGTTATAAGGTCAGTACAACATTTTACTTTGATCTGTTGAAACGTTTACGGTCCATAATAAATATGTGTATAGCCCGCTCCGGATTTCCTCAAATAATTATCTAATTTATAAATAATGGCCACATTTCAGTCACCGAATGGGAAGTGGCTAATAGTATTACAAAAAAATCACTGATGAATTTTTCCATTGTTTATTCCTTTTTTACTCTAACACATTTAATATTAGTTGTCAGTGATATATTAATTTCTTAACAGTAAAGTCTCCAACTCTTACTTTGGACAGTTGGTAACTTCTAGCTCTCTTCATTATGATTTCCTTATTCTGCACAGTAAGACGTGAATGGCAGCACTGTGCTGAGAGTCTCGGTTCTACTGGAGTTAGCAGTGTGATATTCCATATTGATCTGCCAGAACAGGAAAGCTTAAATATTTTAAGTAGGCTAATAAGTGAAAGATTGGACTTAACATAAATTTCATACTTCATATACCCGCTTTACTTATAGATGCTAATCAAGTTATCAGTACGAATGTTTAATAATATTTATAACACATATTCTGTTTGTATTGCTGTCCAGAGTACAAAAAACATAAAAATTATGCGACGAAAGCATACACGCTATATGTATATAAAGTTGTATTTCACTTCACACACGTTCGATCTCCAAACAACCAATTTAGTGTTATTTGTACATTTTAAAAATTTAAGTATTCCGAAATATTAGCTGATAAAATAACAAAAACTATGAAACCAGTTTTCGAAGTTATAACATAATTAAACAGATTTTTTTTAAATTTACGAACAAAACATATTAAGTAACTGACGCTATGCAACTTTTAAAGGAAATGAGATGCCATCACCACCGACTACAAATCTAGTTAATGCCAGAGGTATGAAGGCCGAACTAAACTGACTGTAAACAGCTTAACATGAACCACTGAACAATCCATTTCATCCGCCATCGGTTATTTGTGCTTTTTTGAGTGCTGAGGTACCACTTTTAATGTATTGACATGAAAACCACAAACTCATTTTTGAAGTATAATCGTAATTGATTATACTTATAACGTACTGGTTATAAGTATAATCTATAACTTATACGTTATACTCGTAACATATAAGAATATATATTGATACAATATATTCTTATATGTTTAGAAAAAAAAACAGTAATTATTTAAAACTTGGCTACACATAAAATATTTTGTGTTATAGGCTTGGAATCTAAGTAAAGCGGGATCTCTGAGGTTTTATACATTAAATCTGATGGAATTTAAATAGAATTTGAATAGAAAAAGAAAAATTATTGTTTGGTTTAGAGTTTGTAGTTCCTTTGAATTTTCCATTTGAATGCACTTTCTATACAATATGCCAAATAGATGGTGATGGCAATTATTTAGTATTATCGATGGTGTAACCTAAAGCGTCAACCACCTTAATTTAGTTTTCTTACCGTATGTCAATGGCTATTAAGTAACTAAGAGCTCATGTCAATATATTTAAGGAGTAATTAAGTTTGCTACAAGTAGCTACAAATAAATTATTTTAGTTTACTATAAAACATGCACCGTTATTTAGTTTTATTTTATATAATACACACTTTAGCAACCATTTTGCTCGTTACTGCTTAATACAAGTTACATACGATGTTCTTAGAACTAAATAACTGGCAGATTAATAACTAAATTGTCACGCCGATTAATTTTCTCTCTCGTGAACTTTGTAGGTGCCGGTCCTGCTTCTGAGCAACATCTCACGCCTTGTCCGTAAGTAAAATTAATATTTTCGTATTACAAATGAGCCCTTTCATGCAAGACATCTAATTTTGAATGTAGTATAAAGTAAAGTTGTAAATAGTAAAGTAATTTACCTTGGTTGATGTTTTATTTGGCAGATTAATATGGATAGTAGTGTGGTGATGTCCTTCTGACGAGACCACGTTGTCATGAATCATAAGTTGTCTCGACAAATGGCTAATGCCGTCGTGATTTGGTTTTAGGCGAAAACTTAAAGTCTCTGAGTTTGATTTTAACTATGAGTACAACTTCGAGTGCTTCCAGCATTCGTGTTTTAGATTTCTTGTCTATTAATCTTTACTTCTTCTGACTACAGCTCCATTGTCTAGCCAAATTCTGTCGTGAGCGCTTGTGAGTCGACATCAATGTAAAGGAAACTCAATTTTAAAGTTTTAATAATTATTAAGTTCGTATGCAAAACTCCCATAGAAAATTGTAACCATTAGGCCCACCCCCATGATATCATTTAATTTATTAGCACTGTATTTTGCAGAAACGTGGCAATATTTTCTTAATAAGAAGTAGAAGTAGAAGCGGTGCATTTAAATTTGTTTGTCACAATTAAACATTTTAAATTGTGAAACAATATAAAACACTTAAAACAAATAAAAAAACACTTTTAAAAATAATTATAATTAAAAATACTTTTAAATTTTCAAAGTACATTTTTTAAATCGAGTATTCATTACTACAACTTCAGCAGTATCAAAACTGTGTTTCGTCCATTCAGTACGAACATATACTTCTTTACAAAATGTATAGTATCATCAACTAATTTTAGCAAATGTTTCCTCCAGTATTCCATGTACAAACTGTTAAAGAAGGTGTTTCTTGAAGCTAAAGAATAAAAACTTGCTGGAAGTAACTTTCGTCTTTATATAAAATATTCTCCCATCTATTTCCAACACTGAATAAGCTTTGTTTTGACGTAACAGCTGCACCAACTTTTGTTTCTGTCTCCTAAATTATTCGGTAATAATAATTCAAGAGTTGACTTTAATTCATCTATTTGTCTGTGAAACAATTCCGTTACGGTGCAGTAAGTTCACGAAATATTATTTATTTTGGATTTTTGTTATTTCATTAGTGTAATACGGGTCATGGCTTTGATAATACAATAAAAGTTCTTTAAGTTCTTTATTTCAACAGTATTTTAAATCTATACAGTAGTATGTTCCTACAGTCATTAAGCTTATATTCTAGATTCGATACTGATGACGAATGATGTTATCGAGTTATGATACATACGCTTCACAATTTTCATATTGAAAGAGATCATATTGCATATTTGAAAACAATCTTGTTAAATCACAGTAATGATACTTATTGTTAAATCACAGTAACAACTGTGATAATCAGTTACAGCGTTGAAAATTTATATCTCCAATTGTCTCTCTTTGTATATGTACGCTAACACCTAGAATACATTACCGACCCATCCATACATTTGAATGGATATCCTATTGTTAATGATTTTTTTCAACATTTATATCCCATCGATGATTCAAATAATATTATAGAAGTATTGTTTCAGTAATACTGAACACTGAAAAGAGCAGGTTCTATTTCCACAGGAAGTTTGTTTTTTTTTAGTTTTATGGCTGGCAGTGCTCAAATGTTTAAAGTGTGTTTCATGAAAGAAATCTTCATATAAAAAATTATCTCTTTACCACGTGTGATATCGTATTGTCTTTTTAAAATGAAAAATAATTACAACCAAAAAATAGCAGCTTATTGACGTGTGAGGAGTTAATACTATCGCCTTAAAACCTCTGCTGAAATAAATGTGTGTTGTTTTTTCAGACATTCACGTTAACTTAAAATACTATCTACATGATTAATACTGTCACGGGACCCATAGGTCAAAATGGCCACTCTACTTTCTTGTTTCAATGGCCAGTAGAAATCTTAAAACCATGATTGAATCTTTAAAAAAATGATAATGAACCAAATGTTGACTTATGTAGGGCGTCCCGTAACTCTCTGGACAGAAAAATATATAATTTTGATTATAAAACACATACAGATAAACAGATTGGAAACTAAGCATTTGAGTTCCATGTTCATATGGTGAAATGTATTGTCTTGACCTGAGCAATAACGTGGTATACCAGTCACGGTATACCCTGCGTGTGTAAGATTCTTACAGATCCTTAATATGAAATGTTCCTGCCTCTCATTTTAGAGTAAAAATCTACTTTGAGTTAATTTTTCATCAATTTTGAAACGATTTTTAGATAAACATCTACTTTATAACCAGTATTGTTAGTTGGGGTACCTACAACGCTTGTGTTATGTCATGGAAATATGTGTGGTAAGATGCATATAACAGCTTGCTTTTCATCGTATTAAATATTCCATCAATACGTTTTAATAATAAATTAGAAAGACAATGTCGTAAAACATTAGAAAATTTAAAATGTAAATTTTTACTAACTGACTGTGGAGTTAAGCTGTCAAGAATTAATTTCGTTTATCTATTGTGACAGAGCAGTTTTGAGTGGAAAGGAATAATTTATAAACGCCATAATATCGTTTGATAAACAATGTGTTACGTTGTTCATTGACTACTTTTCACTCACCTCATTAAATGTTAAACAATAAGCTTTAAACTGTAATATTATATCTTATATTTAATTACTGTATACAAACATATAAATGATCTGAACGTTTTAGTTTCGAATAATTTGGTTTTTATAAAGGATTTAATCGACTCATGGGAGACTTGTGGGTGTGGTAGAACATTTTATTTCAATTTTTTTACACATTTTTATGATTATGAAATATACTACTTTAAAAAAATAAAAACAATTGAACAGAGACGGTATATTTTTATATCAGTCATTTGTCACAGTCACATTCCTTCAGGAATTTCTATAGTCGCCATTCTCACTAACTTAGGGAAGTACTATTATTATAACTTATTAGTCATTTAAACTGAGATCATACCACAGCTCTGTGTGTGAGGGTGATGGCCGCGATGCCTATATTCGACTTGAGCATTTTTATACAGAAAATGACGTTTTGTGCATGTATTCAAACGAGAAGCACCACATTGAAAGCCTTTTTTCAAAATCCATCGGCAGTCATTTATGGAACAACGAACCAAATGAAAAATACCGTCATCAGCACTGTAAACGGGTAACATACAAAATATTATTACTTAAACATTTATAACATATTACTACAAACTTTCGGAGTAGGTTCAAACAAAAACACAGTCATATAAAAAGTATAATATATTATATTGCGTATAAAACGTTATAAAAGATGAATAGCTTATTCAAAAAGCGTATTGCTATGTATATAATTGGGGTATTAAAAATGTATATGCAAAGTTCCCCAGAATTCTTTACCAATATTTTCAGGTATTATTATTATCTGGACCACAATCCCACTAAAATATCATATTAGAACTGTGACAACTCAGTAATTACCCTAATGCCCGTCATTTCGTGTTTTTTCCTTAACTACTTTTAATTTTATGACGGCTTGTTGTTCTAAGTTGAAATTTGGTATATTTGCGTAGTATCTAAGTTACATAAGGAAATTTAAGTTTTTTTTAACCGAATACCAAACAATACCCACTGTCATTATGTGACAGAACTATTTGTGTGCCACAACAGTCGGGTGTTTTATTTTTTGCCTATCTAATCAGCTGATTATAACGTTCCATTGTTAAACTTTAGTCATAATATCCTTCTTATTGCAGGATTTAGGTTTCTTTTCATTAAAACGTAAGAAAATAAAACTGTGTGATGCAAAAAAATGTACGTATTTAACTTCAAAAGTGCTATGACATAATAAATTTGAAAAGGTTTGTATATTATAATGTTTTATAAAATAACCTTGAATTAAAATATATATATCTGCTGCAGGATGAACAGTCAGTGCAATATTTTTTCATCCAGTTTGATTGCAAGTTAAACCGAGTCAGGAGAGTTACCTACGTGTCCAAAATCGATTTGACCTTTTGGAATTTACTAGCAGTCTTACTTAAATAAATTTATTATTTTTGTAGATTATAAACCATTTGTATTTTCATGTATTTGAAAAAAATAAATCTAAATCATGCAATAGGTAAGGACATTATAACCATAGTTCAATAATGTAACGTAGCAATCAGCTGATTGATCAGCGAAAATGAAAACATCTGATCGTTGTGACTCACAGCTGTCATATGATGATAGTGGATTTTGTTGTTTCTCGGGGGTTTTAGCGCATTATCTCCCTTATAAACAAATTGATATCATTAAACTTGTTATCGTTGGATTTATATTAAATTTCCAAACTAAAATGTTAAAATTTGTGAGAAATTGTGACCAAAAATAAATTAAAATGTCGTTTTTAATATATTTATACTTAAAGACGAAATGAAGCTGCTAGACATTTTGAAAATGAAGCACAAAAGATTTACATTATTTTCTTTAATTTAGACAATAGTCTAATATAATAACATTGTAAAGGTATATACCAAGTTTCAAACTTATTACAACTAGCTGTCCTCAAATTACAAATGGTTACATGGAAAAAATTGTGACTTTTCCGGTAGCTACAATGAATTGTAGAAAGATTTAATTTGATAATTTGATTTGACACGGATCCAGTAACAATACCGGTAGAAAACATTGGTAGAGAGTTCTGGGACACCCTGTATTTAGGTTATTATCACTATCGCGATAACAAAGAGGTTTCATTTCTAAACCAAATGACTATAATGCAATTTAACAAGAAATTCTGGCAAGTGCCGTTAACATACAAAATACTCTTGAGTTTTTTAATAATTAAGTATCATATAAATAGGCTATAAAATAATAATTATACTGTTAATGCTCCAACAATTAAGCAACGATTCTTTTAAATTATTTGTTATGTGTAACATTTCAAACTAAACTAAACTAAACTTCACGGTCTATTTAAAAATATATAAGCTATATCGAATGTTTAATGTTGTCTGAATTATGAATAAATATAAAAGAGAGATATGAAATGTTGTTTGTGACAACAAGCTCTGGTCCGGCCGCTTCCCGATTGTTCGTCAAGTATTGTTTGATTTCGGCTCTTTATGTTTGTATTTCCTCAGTTCACTAGTCTCGCTTCATTACGTCACAAGAGAGGTTATTGGTCTCATGTGATCGTGAGCGCAGAGTTTCCTGTTTTAAATTACTGATTTCAACTCTGAACTGGTTTAATTCTAATGTAAAATGTTGTATCTTATTGTAACAACAAGCGAAAAAATATTAAAAAGACAAGTAAATTCCTTTGGTCTACATAACTCTACAATTTATAGTTATTGATATATTTCTAATTATTTGTTTTATGAAAAACGTAGCAAAGGATTGTTTACCTTATTGAAAACGTTACGTTAAATCACAAGACAGGGGGGCCAAAAACATAAGACACACCGTACTATATGCAAAGATTAGTCAGCCTGCGAATTGACAGAATATGAGAGTGAATCACCATAGCTCGTACCTTCATTGGCAAAGATAGTGAGTAGTATTAAGATCAGTGAATAGTATTAAGAGAAGGGAATAGTAATTAAAGCAATGAATAGTATTACAGCACGTGCGTTTTATATACAGGTTTTACTCACAAGTTATCCCTCCGCATTTAGTCTTTGTTCATTTTGACAAATTTGTAATGAGTTGTGAAAAAAATACTTATAAAACAATACATATCAAAATGGTTTTTACTCGAATTCTGATATTTTTTTTATCGGTGTTTGATCATTCTATCGGCGAAGTGCTTCATCCGTTTCTTCTTAACATAATACAACTAAAGGAAGGCAAAACATACATTTGTTAAGAAGGCAACCGGAAGCTTACGGGCTTAACAATGTAATAAGTAAATTATTTGTCTGAATAATTCAACTACATACGAGCATGGATTTTAATAAATCTACAGTACTAAATCATATCTATGGGGAGAGCGAAGATGGCCAGAGTACGTGAACGAGCGAGGTTTACTTACATGACACCGAGTTGCCACCACATGATTTACTAACATCCCTCGACTGAATATTAATACACATAAGGAAAGCTATGGGCTATTGAGTTAAAGTGAGAAATTAAACAACAGTGTAAAGAGAATGTATTATGGTAACTCCGCATTCTTGGTGCTTCTCACCCGGTATCAAGTGGATCTTTAACTTAAGTTCTTATGCGTTGGTTTTAAGTTTTAACAAAGAATAATTTTTCAAGAAACAAAAAATCAAAATACATAAAATAAAAGTTGGTTCTAAAGGATTATTTTCATTGCTATACAGACTCCAGCTAAAATGTCAAGCTAAAATTAAAAATGTAAACTTTTTAAAAGTATTATTTTCGTCCTTATCTGTTAACAAAGACGTCAATTATCCAAACCTAGTATAATTATAACATACATTTCTCAAGTTTGAGGTACCCAGTGCATTATTTATCTGAGTAGTTGTTATTATTTTAAATCGGTGTCACACTGAATGCATTTTGTCTCACTCGTACAAATAAAAAGAATTAATAACAGATGTTAAACCAGGCAGTTATAGAGCTGTGAAATTGCGGGCAGGTTTGCGACTGACATCTGACACGAGACTTTTGTGTTCGTTGTTATGTTGGAAAAACCTATTATGGTAGTTATTGTACAATACGTGTACTTTAAACTCATATTTTATTAATATCGCTATTATTTTATTCTCTTTACGTTAGTGATACCTCATTTATAGTACTGATTAATACACACAAACTATTCAAACCATTCAAAGCCACTATATAACCTCAGGAATTTGAAATGACTGTTATTAATATACCTATTCTATGTTTATTAGCTTTCCTCTTTGGTTGGTTTAATATTGCATTACAGCAGTGCATGAGTTTATAGTGCCTCATTTCTTATATTTGATATATATGTGTTGACTAAGATCGCAAAAGTATACAGAGTGCTCATTTAAAAACTTCAAACTCGTATTAAAAGACTTATAGCCCAAGAATCAAAATTATGTAAACGGGATTGTATAATACTAATTGGGGGAAAAAAAATTTCAAAAATTTTCAATTCGGGAGGGTGCTCACCTCCATGCCCCCCCGTACCCAAAGTCAAAATTTTGAAATGGCAACTAATACCTTGTGACACCTTAAATTGAAGCACATAAAAGTGCTGTATTATGTTACAAACAAAATTGAAATTGGCCAATCCGTTTGGTATCATCAGCCAATAATGTAATGTCTTACACAACAATTATTAGTCTACAAATTACTATACTTCTGCTATTAACAACAAAATAACTCACTGAATACTGTTGTAAATCCTTTATAAACTTAAAATAAAATTTTCAAATTGGTAGCCTTTGTTGTTCAAGCAAAAAATAACCTATATTCAAACTTTTGCTACACTTTTCTAAAAGTGTCTCTGGATAAGCGTATGCACTCAGCAGTGATCCTGTGTTGCAAGTATTGGACACCAGTGGGATGTGTTTTAAAAACAACTAATTTAAAGCGACCCCACAAAAAAGTCTAAGAGTGTTGTCTGGAGACCTTGCCGGCCACTCAATTGATCCTCAAAAGGGTCAATAGTGTTGTGTAACAAGTACGATTCTCCATTTATTTAGGTTAAGGTAAAAATCTATTATGTTATATTACCTTTTTATGTTTAGCAAAAATTACATTCTTTTATTTTTTAAATTTTAAATTAAATGTTTAGATGGGTGGATGATATGGGTTTAGTAATAGAAGGACATGAAGGAAAGAAATTTGAGAATTTATATATATATATATATATATATATTCATATTTATATTTATATATATATATGATATATATATATATATCATATATATATATATATATATATATATATATATATATATATATAGTGGAGAGGGGATGTTCGGTAATTGAGCTGGCCGCAGTACACATAAACTGTTGTAAAATAACATAGCCTACGATTTCAATATTTTAAATTTTATCTACGTTTCGATCAATTGCCGATAGAAATTTGTCACGGTACGGTACATTTGTACGGTAAGTAAGTTGGGAGATTCTACCGTTGTTGCCGAAATTTAAGTAGTCTGATAAGAAGTGCGCGCCTTATCTGAGAAAATCCATAAAGCAGCTATAGGGCTTCGACTGGGAGTTGACAGTTAGCTTTAACGAGTTAACTGCCTGCATCACTGCCGCCGCGTGGGTGCTGCCTCGGGATAAGAAAGAGCAGTTCAAACAACCATGGTTTTATCATTAAAGCATGGTGGTAAGGAACAGATTATTTAAGCTTCTTAATTTATTTCGCAAAATGAACATGATTGAAATAAATCTGCTTATGTAGAGTGCAAAAAGAAATTTCAGTTGATATGTAGAAGCAAGAAGAGGGAACGTTTTAAGAATACAGTTATAAATTGTTATAAGTTGTGCTTATGATTCTAGAACACGTTGAACAGCAACTAATAGTTTTAAAAACTAGTAACCCTGAAACTGTCGGTAATAAAGCGTGTGTCTAGTGGTCTGAGCACTTCAAAAAGGCTATTGAAAACGCCGTTGATAAGAAATGTCACTGTCGACGCTGAATTTACTTATAGAAAAATTAAATATGTTCTAACAAAATTGAAAAATGATAAATCCTCAGCTTTTGATCAAATCTATTAGGAATTTTACAAAATTGCACCAGATTTCTATATTGCAAAATTATTAAATTTATACAAGAAAATATTTGATAAATTATTTTTGAGGTAAATACAAAAACGTTTCAGAAATTCCATAGTCATTCCTTTGCTCAAAAAGGGGATATATAAACTCAGTTAACAATAACTAGGGTTTGTTCCTTATTGTTTATACTGCAAACATTTTACGTGTTTATTGAGTAATTTGAGATTGAGTAAATGGGTAGTAAATTTCTATGAAATAGTTACAGGATTTCAAGCTGAGTTCAGGAAACAAAAGTCTACAGTGGATGTACTTTTGGTTTATCTATGATTCATTTGCGCTTGCCGAAGCCACAAAGCTTTGTTTCTTTTTTTATTTTACAGCTGCGTTTGACAATATTGAGGGGAGAGGAAATAATTTATAAGTTGCCGTGTTTTGGTTTGTCAAGGCGGATCCTCACTGTGATAAAATAATTTGTATAAAGGAACAACAGCTAGTGTGTGGTTCGCTGAAGGAGTAACTGCAGAGTTCAGCACGACACTGAGCTTGAGACAGGGCTGTATCCTCAGTCCCGTTCTGTTCTCTCTGATTTGAAACTACCTGCCCGGGGCCTTGAACGGGGGCTGCAGTTTCAGTGGTTACCGAGTAGTCGAGTTGTCTACGCAATTGATATTGTGTTTCTAGCGCCAACAGCAGCCGAGCTGCAGCACATGGTCCCAAAATTGAAGAAATACTGTAATAATTGGAATCTCAAGGTTACTTTTAATAAGTCCAAGATCATAGTGTTTAGAAAAGGGGGCAAATTAAAATCAACCGATATGTGATAGTGCAATAAAGAAAAATTGAGATAGTAAGTCAGTATAAAATATCTGTGGGTGGTTTTTGGTTCAATGTTTTCTTGAGAAATATATTTTGAAAAGAAATTCAATCTGAGAGAAGTTTCCTGGAACAATAATGTTCCAACGCACCAAATACATGTTTGGGGGTAGAGAAACAGCGATATATTAGAATCAGCGCAACAAATTTTTATTAAGAATACATTTTAGTACCCAATTAACACCCCAAATTACGTTTTGTATCTTGAGTCATTTTTCAAAAAATGGAATTAGTCACCCAAAAACTACAAAATCTAGAACCAAACCGACCTTCAAATAATTTTCGTACATTGATAATTGAGACAAATATTTTGTGTGTGTTGTGAATGGAAACAAATAGGTTAAAAATGAATTGGAGGTCACATTAGACAGGCTAAATGAATTGTCGGTGTTGGAGACGACATGGACCGGCTGGTGGACAGAGCTGGAGGGACGGGGACGGACCTCATAATTCCTCAGAAAATACCTGACCCTCGACCTTGACCACGGTGACAGGAGATATCCAACCGATAATAATTATCATATTAGTACAACATCATAAAGGCAAGGGCTGAGTTGATCAATGTAAATTACAAAGCATGCGTGGAAGGTAGAAACTGCAAATGCTCGCTTTCAAATTTAGAAGATAACTGAGTGTATAACACTTGTTGCTATTTGCTTAATTTTAACAATTATAAGGCTTTGGAATACACACCCTAGACAAAGAAGTTATTAATAATAATATGAATGGGTAAAATTGGCTGGTTCTAAGGAATTATTGTAAAAATGCTTGGGCTTCTAGATGGGAATTGGATAATGAGTTAAATTTTTAAATTTCTTACACGTTCTACACTCTCTGTCCCTGCTTAAAATGATCGCCTTAAAATAATAATAGCAATATTTTACTTAATACTACAGTAATATAAATAATAAACTAGTGTCTCATTTAAACACAGAGTAATATTAATGATATAAAATGATACTTTGAATGTTTTTTATCTTTGTCTACAGTATAAAACAATTAACTTGTATTATGTATTTATTAAGCGAGAAGAAACGTATATTAGTTATTTTGTATACTTTATCTCCATATTTTCGATAAAATAAGTGTATATAAAAAAAGGCAAATCCAACAGAAAAGCTTTTCTAGACTAATGTAAAGGGATAAGGTTAGTTTTAATTCTTGTCTATACATTCTTTTTCAATTACATTCAGATTTACCAAAATGTTTTGTACTTAAATTTATCCAATTGTTGTGGAGTATTGTTAATAATTATTGAATAAAGCACTTTTTATAGTCTAATCTATTTCTATTCTATTCTACTATATTTTGTTGAATGGCAATGAATCCCAAATAATCGGCATAGCATGAATAATCAAAACTGTATGTGTTTTTCATTTTTAATCAGATATATAATACCAAACAATCAATATTTTTATGTATCATCAGGCCACACAAAAAATTATTTTTTAAACCAAATCTTTTATCACGCTTGTATCAAAATTCCTATACACTTTTCAATATCATACACTTTTAATCAAGCCCCAACTGTCTATGTACTTTTAATATTTTGTAAAATCTCGTTTTTGTAAAGTCTAGACCTCTCCAGGCGAACAACCGTAATGATGTGGTGTGACTGAGTATTACAGAGGACTGATTAACCATTGAGTCGTCCAATCACTTATAACTTCCTTCCTATTATCTAACACAAAACGCGCTGGAGGTTGTTAGATTAGATGTTATAACAAACAAGAATTACTTAGTTTACTTATTTCATGTCGAAGTATAACTTTTTTTATCTTTGGTAATTAAATACCAGTATGTTTTCTGTATGCTATTAAGTCGCACCTCCTTGAGAGTGTATTATATTAAGCTGAAATTGTTCACAGAGAAGTTTCTCTATCAAAATCATTCATATTGAAATACGAATTTGCTTTATGACTTCTATTCCAAAAATATTAAATTCTACGCAGAACTACGCAGTACCAAGATAGAAGTATAGAGTAGAAGAGTTGGGCCACGTCTGAGGCGAAGCTGGCGGTGACGTCACGCTAGAGCCGACTGACCGCCCCCACCATGGCAATGTGTATACGGACTAGCAGAGCATCTGTCATTTTCTCTAAAAACATTAGGTTCAACCAATTTATGAATGTGGTTAATACACTGTGTAATTAAAATGTATTGTTTCATGTTTTGTTGAGGTATTGTGCTAATAAGACACTTGTGCAATGTTTATATATAGAGAGACAACGTGTATCTGGTCATAAGCGAGGTCATTACTTGACTTATAACCTAATAGTAAGCATTTGTTGGAACAGTTTGCCCAATTTACTAGGCCTACCTCGCATTCACCTGTTTCAGTAGAGTTAAAACATTAGTTATAAATGTTCTTCCCTCAGGACTTATTTTCACTTGTAATTATAATGTTCTTTATACAAACTACGTAAATACCACTTTGTCTGGAACCGTTTGGGCTGTTGAAGGGTATAATAACAGCCATGTGAAAACTAAACATCTATCTGAAGTTATATCCGGTTTATCTTCTCCTAAATATGCCGATTTGAGAACAATTTGGGTTGATAGGCGAATAAGAGAAGTCTCCTTCAATCCAAGCACATCTCATGTATGCTCAAAACTCTTTTTGGATTTTATCCGAAATGTAGAGGCAGATTTTTTGGGAGAACAACAAAACATTTATTAAATCTTGTGCTGTTCTCTCAACAAGTTATCTTAACCCATATATTTTGAGACGGAATATAATGATGAAATTGAAAATTGGTAGAAAAATACTATTTATAAGTTAGGTAGACAATTTTAAAAGAACATAGTTTTGAGCGTTTAGAAGTTTTCAAATATATTAACGCAGGAGTTACCATCAGCTTCACATAGACGTATAAAAATAGAAGTCTTCATATAACAGAGTAAAAGCACTTATGATGTAATTTGATGGAGCCTTTTGAAACGTAATTAGGCATACATCAGGTACATATTATTTTATTGTTCATGGCTAATTACAGAGGATGGCCAAATTATTAGACTAGAACCAGTTTTCGGGGAAAATTATTTTATTAAATCGTTTTATAAATGTATGTGTACATAAAATTGTATAACTAATATTTTGTATGCATACCCTTGTTCATTATCAACATTTTAAGTCTTTTCTGCATGCTGTGTACCAATGTTTTACAGTTCTGTTTGATTTCTTCATCGTGGTGCTTCACTTTAATTAAGAGTTCAAATCAGCCCTTGACGTGCGGTTAAATTCTACTTTAGCATTCTCTTCTTGAAAATTGACCACAAATTTTCAATTGGATTCATGTCAGGACTGTTACCTGGCCAAGAAAACACATAGATGTCTGATTCACTGAGAAATATTATACTGCCTTGGCCTTATGTAATGGAGCACCATCATGAATAAAGATGAACTCCCCATTTGGAAACCATTCTTGAGCCTGTGGAATTAGCCTTCTTTGTAGCACATTCAAATATTGATTTTGCCTCAATGTCTTTTCAACTATGTATAGCCTTCTTGGGCCATAGAAAGACATCACACTCCACCACATAACCGAAGATGGATGCTTCAAATATTGTTGGATACAAATTTCCTAAAATTCATACGTAGCATTTCTCCGTACATACTGATAGCTTCCATTGCTGATTTGAGTTATTGATTCATCTGAGAAGCATACAAACTATTGTACAAAAAGTTCCATTAGGCTGAGGAAGGTTAGGCTAAATTTGGTTGAATATTAGACTAAGGTTAGATTAAGGAAAATTGATGGACGGTTATGTACCTTTGGAACAAGCATTAATAATGTATATAAACTATAAATTGAGTAAAATTATTAGATATGTGTGACTTAAATTTTTCCACTCCTCTGTTGTCCAATGGTATAAGACATTTAGCCCACTCTAGTCGCATCTTTCCCATGGTAGAGACGCGATCTTTTGCTTTTTTCCTTGGTCTGCGAGCGTTGAGTCCTTCTCTGTTTAACACTCTACTCGCATTTCTAGGGGAAATATTGGCTATATACTCATTTATCTGGTCAGTCAGTAGTTTTTTTTTGTATGTTTCCTGTTTGTTTTAACAATATTCTTTAGTTTCCTGATCAATCTATCATTAATTTTGGGCCTGCGGCCACATTTGCCAACTCGATGGAACTGATAACTTAAGTTTTGATCACAGGTAAACTAGATCCTACTTACTGATTTTTGAAAAATACCCAACCTTTTCGCTATTTCAGTTTGTGAATAGCACGTTTCTTCCAAAAGAATCTTTACTGAAGCTGTTTCCGTAGAAGATAAATCACAATTAATTTTCCATGACCGTTAAAAAGTGCCCACACACTTGAAGTATTTTCACAGTATAATGTCACAATAACACGGAATATTTGATGGTTTTACACCCTTAAACACTCCTTACACTGTTACCAGCTCATTACAAGGAAAAATGCGTGTTAAAAACCACTACAGACAAGAATAGCCAATATTGAGATTATGCTCAGTTACAATTGCCTAAAAAGCATCAGCTGATTTAAGTGCTACCAACTGGCTAATACTTAAACTTCAATACCTAAAGTAGAATTATAAATTTCTATATAATATACAGTTTTGAATGCAAATATATGATAAAATAACAATATATTCCAGTATTATAAGACATAGTTATGAGATAACTAAAAATGTAGTAAATTTGAGTGTTCAGTCTAATAATTTGGCCACCCTCTGTATATATTAAGTGGACTCTTATATCATATATCTCTTATATATTATCCTACCCGTTTTGCACTGGTTCGGTGTAATCATATATCTAACGTCGCAGTTGAGTTTACATTGTTGTACTGATCAAAAATACAAATACGTACGTATCGAAACCTACTTTGTTCGAAAAGGTTTACTTCTAGGCTCTTGTCATGTACTTCTGGTCTAAGATATTTCCAGTGCCAATGTCGATTTTGTTTTATAGGCTCGATAAATAACTGCATACGTACGTCGCCCTCGGAAATTTAATCTGGTCAAAAAGCAAATAACTCCAGATCTTGTCATTTACTTTCAATGTAAGCTATTTACTACAGGGATGTAGTTCAGTTGGCCTTGTTGTCCCGATGAACAGAACAAATACATACAAACATAGGACTGAGAAGCTTATTATGGTGTAGGGGGAAAACTTACCTACTTCTTATATACTTCCTGTATATGGAGTATATACTTATTCAGTTCTTGCAATTTTCCAAAATAAATGTTTATATGGCTTTAAGCCTTGAATTATTATTATAATTTGTTTTGTATTTTGAATATGTTACTAGTGCAATTTGGAGTAAAGGATAAGTAAATATTAACTTCCATTTATAGTTATAAGTAAAACGAGGTTTTTGAAACTTTGTATTCGCTTTCTGCATTGCATTACTTACCAAGCATTGAACAGTCAATATTTTGTAAAATATAAATACACGTATAAGTAGATGTTTCAACCAAATTGTTGAACTTCAGCTGAATATCTAAGTTAAAGTCGGGTTACGGAATAAACACACCATTTTTTTTTTTTTTTTTTTTTAATTTCAACAAATACAGTTAACTATACTAATTTTTCTCTTTATATAAAACTTCCTCGGATTTAAACGAGTAGTGTACAAAAAGTATCCGAATTTGTCTTATCGTTCTATAGATTAGAGCTCAGCATCACATATTGCGGTTCATTGTTATTTATAATACTATGTTGTTTTGATATTAATTTATATAATAATTACAATTATAAACTATGAATAGACAGGTTACAGTTTAATATTGTTAGGTTTGTACATATATGAGTATTTATACTCCTAAAGACTCAACTCCTACCGATACATTTCTTGCTATAAAATTTATTATATGAGGGATTCCAATTGTCTTGCTATCTCACCTTAAACAGAAATTATAGCCATACCCAGATGTCTCTCCTGGCACATTGTACTAGGTTTTAAGGTTTTAATTAGCTTAAGTTTTGAAAAACTTCGTTCAGCACTAGATACGGAAAGTGGAAACGCAAGCAAAATACGAAAATCCATATCGTTACACGTCCATCATCAAACACGACGTTATCTACTTAGAAATGACGTTACATTCTAATTTTTAAGGCACAAGACAAACAGAAGACGATTATTTCCAGAACCCTTAGTGATAGTTAAACAAAATACACAAAATGATAAGTGTACAGCTTAATTCGTTCTAGATATATATTCCTGAGTGATATACTTATATACTCATATCGACGGACAATCATCGAACTCTATTTTGTCTTTATATGAATAAAGTAGTACAACACAGCAATAGAGGACCATTGAACATAATTTAAAAAGGATCCTTCATTTTCAATTTTGAGTCTATATGATAGTTTATTTTCAGATATCGTGCGGTAAGACTTACAAGCATAAAGACAAAAATGAAATTGTTCAGTTTAACAAGTGATAGGCTTCGCTGCAGCTCAGCCAATTGCAAGTAGCATAAGAAATTGTTGGCACCACACAGTTCTGTCATAATCGTGCCATAGACTCTAATCTCAGTCGTTATCAGAGAATACAGAAGACATCAGGTTGACACACCACACCTCGCTATCTCGGGATAACAAGCTGTTCCTCCTCATTACCATGTTTCTCCAGTTCCTTGCCTCGGCACATTACATGATACGACCTTGTTTTGACCTTCCTTAACCTTCGTTAAATATGAGAATATCATGAGCTGCGTGGATGATGAGAGTAAAAATGTAGTCACGTATGTATGTATTTAAATAAATAAATATATATACTAATTATACTTACTACATGATACTATACTACTAAAAATTAAAACTTATATAATGACACTGGTTTAAGCCAAACTATTTTCTTTAATTTGATTTTCTTTTGTGACATAATTTCGTAATTATGAACCTGTACCATGATATCTGATACTTTGTGATCATCATAAGAGAACTACAACACTATCCTCTATGGATAACTTTATTTTACTCTTGTAGACATGTTTTAATAGACTCTTTGAAATCGCATAATAATGTACGTGAGATATAATATCATTATTTCATAAATGCTTTTGTGACAAATCGAATCAGTTACATTATAGAACACCATCGGTATTTATGTTTTTTATCATGTTACAAGAGTGTTTCAGCTCCGTTTGTTATCCAAAATTATATATGAACTATCAAAATTAATGTGTTACGTTTACACTTAATTTTATTATGTATTTCCCTTTTTCAAACGTATAACATATTGTACTTGTGGTCTCGCTTTGCGTCAAATGCACAAAAATATTTCTCCCAATCTGAAAATATTCAAAGTTAGCAGGGGGATTTAATATACAAACAATATTATTAAAATAAAAATGTTTTTACTTAAAACTAGATTTTAACGTATAATTTAATATAACTTTAAAATATAAAGTTTCAGTTTAATATTTACAATATGACACACTTAAAGTTGTCTACTTAATAGTATTATAGAATTATGTATTAATATTCTATACTTATCTCTTATCTTATACTTACTCTTTACTTATCTGTCCTTGTCTGTTTTGATGATGAGTCAAGTCAAGGCAAAAGTAAATGAAGTAGAGAAACTAAATAAAAACATCAGGAAAAAATCAAAATTATAGGCTATATATGGTTTGCTCGAACTAAAAAGCACACTTTAGAATAAAATTTGGAAATCAACCTTTCTAACCTGTTTTACTAGTAATAAATTCAGTGTAACTTATTTCGTAGTTTTAGTGACCATTACAACTAATAAGCAATTGATACATTTTTATCATTTCAAATTATAAATACGTTTTAAGTAACACACATTTGCTGAAATTTGAGAAATAGAGTATAAAATACCATAGGAAAAATATATCACCGGTAAAATGTGATCAGACAACGACATGTACACTCTTCTAACAGACTGGTGAAAACGTCAACCTGCAAATGTTGGAAAGAAGTACTGACAGTCCAAAAGAGTAATGGTTCAGAATAAATCCTCTACCTTTTCCTTTAAATACAAACAGTTGTAACGGCATTGTTACTTTCAAACAGATAAAGTGACGCTTAAAATAAATTTCAATGACGAGAAAGCTTAACTTTGCTAAACTTAATTTCTAAAATGTCATAACACTCAGCAATGTAAAAACCCATAAATACAACTCGGCGTATAATTTCATGTAACTCGTGACCTATAAACGTAAAAAAGAAATACTTTTTGACTGAAACATTCTTTCCTATTATTGTATTTCATAAGCCTTTCTTTTCCTCAATCGAAAGTGATCGGATGACCATTTATGTATGAGTATCATTGCAAAACATTAAGAATATCAATATTTTGATTTATTGAACAGGTTTTATTACACCGTTTCATTCAGGTAAAGTCTGATACACCACAAGTCAAGACAGGGCAAGACATTACACAGAGTTCAAAAATGGTAGACATGTACATATAAAAACTTTCATAAAAATTTACTAATTTAGTTCAGTGTAATCACCACATAGGAAATGGACATTACTGCCTTATGATTTGAAGGTGTTTGATTGTAATTGAGAGTATATTGCTATGTTTTGTATTATAACCCAAGTTAATCATAAACATCGCGGTCCTTCCAACTTGTATTGGTAAACCTAGGTTCTGCTGGATCAACACGAGAGTTATTGATCATCGCTTCAATGTGACTTTTACTGAGCATAGGGTTTTGAATACGGCTCTTTAACAGAGACGTCTTGGATTCGATTCCTGGAGAGGTCAATAGAAATCACTAAATGGGTTTGGACCATTTATTTTAGAAATTTTGTGTAAGAATGAATTAAGTGTTATGGGCGTAAAAAGCACATCCAAAAGTTCGTAAACGTTGACTCTGATTTATGAGTCCCTACGTATCCTTATGAATAAAATCATTTTGTGTAGAAATTACTTTTCTTAGAGCACATGATAATTAACAAGATTGATTATTGATTCTCTCAACAAAAGGATGTTTCCCACGTACCAATGATAATTTCAAGACCACCGGACCTGCAGGAAATGCACTACGGTCGTGCGAAACTACGTTGAGTTAAAAGAAACCATTATTGTTGGTGCCAACACATTTTTATTTTTATTTTGATGTCATATTACCATCACTTTTAAATGTCCTATGTGTCTGCCAATATGAAAACCATCTCTAGTTTACTTAAATCGTTGCTATGTTATAAAATAGAGCCTAAATGAAACTGAGGAACACTATATTGTGTTGTTGGCTTAGGCAATAAAATGTCTCTGGTACACGAATGAAATACTTTGAGCAAGATTGTCACTTTACGAGCGAAGAAACGCTACGTGTCTTAACGTTTTATAGTTCAAGTGTATTAGTAATTTTATAACTTTCCTTGGTTTGAACGTTATTTCGATTTTCTATTTCTAAATTCCTCTGCAATTTTTTGAGGTACAAGTACAAGCGTGCAAGTGTGTGAGTAATTTAATTGTTTGTTGTTGTTTAGAAAATCTAACCTTATAGTTAGTTTTGGAATTAATTTGGTAATGTATTGTTATTTTACTGAAGAGCATAAAATTCGTTTTACTCGTAAATATGGTGTTTTAGTTCTTCTAGATAAACTAATTCGATGATGCCAACTGAGTTCAGGTACTGTAACACTTTCTTAATAATAAATAATATTAAACATTTAAAGTAAATAGTGAATTTTATGTAACAGAAATTTTATTCGTAGTAGACTAACTATTAATGAATGACTCATTTATTTTGAAGGGCATGAAACTCAAAATTGATGAAAGTATGAAAAGATTTTACAGAATTTCTAATGTAAGAGCAAGTGTAATAGGTGACTAATATGGCTGGACCTAACACTAGGGATGGATAGAACATCAATCTGTTTAATCGAAAAGAAAAGCTTTCTTTTTGAAGAGAATAATATTGATAAATTTGAATATTATTACGAACTATGAAAATACAATAAGTCCAATGACTGACTGGTTACAGTTTAATTTAGCGTAATTAGTGATGAATGTGCAATATAAAAATCACACTTCCTGGACTATATTTAATTTTATTTGTAGTAGCAACAATACGAGTATAACCTCTACTGAATCACAAATTTGGAAGATATTTACGTTAAGACTTAAATCTTATTAATTTAAAATGTAATACATATTAAATGCAAGTGATTGTTTATTGATTTAGTGTCATTAAAACATTACATAATTTTTTATGCTTTTCTGACCCCGAGTGAACTTATTCTCTTTATAAAAAACATTCTCACAACACCAATCCCGAACAGTTACAAAAATTCGAGTTAAAAGCTAGGGAGTTGTATGTAAACTTCAATGGTATGTTATTGTTTTAAATTCCATACCATCTGTGTGGTAGGGCGGGCACTTACCGATTATACATTGCATTAGTTCTCACCAGACTGTGAAATAAGCGGCAGTTCTTCTCCAAAACTAATTATACCGTTTCAAATTATCTTATACCAACTACTTTCGAGGAGTAAATAATAACGGAGATCTAGGTAAGTACAGTAAAAGTTTTGTAACTATCATGTTAAAAGAGTTTTTGAGCTACGATTTCTCAAAATTTGTGTTTGATTGAAATAAATACGTACCAAAACACTTACAGTCAATCAAATCAGTAATTACTTTCTGAAACATAGTTCTAATATGTATAAACAATAACTAAACAACCCTGAAAAAAGGTTCATTGATTTCATTTCTAAATAATGAGGCTTCAGAGTATGAAACCTGGAATATTTTTTAAAAAAGCAGGTTAGGACGTATAAAAACAGAGATCGCGGACAGTAACTGCTAACGTTTTGCAGTGTCTGTGTAGTCTTGTAACTAACGTGGAAGACTGGCATGACGTATATTAATCAGTCGCGTTTACTATGGATATTTTCGTAGATACTGCAAAAAATTGATATAATACCATATAGATTGTTAGTCGAACAATATTATTTATCCGTACTGTTGGTATAACAAATACTAAGATTATTTAGCGATATATCCACCCACATCTACCAACAAACATTTGAGTACGTGACTTCACGAGATTGCCTTTTGGTCTGCCCTCTATAACAGGTTTGACTTGTTCAATATCCTACACATTCTGGTCTATAGTGGTTAAATTACTGATAAGGTATTATTAAAACTTGAGGTATTGTTTTTAATATTGTATTCTAAATTTAGATCTAATCACGTCCTGAAAACCAATTTCGATTAAAAAAGCGTCTACTTCCGATGTACCGTATTTCAGGTGATATAATTCATTTTGAAGTTTTGTACCCTAATCAATAAAATAAATATGATTTTACGTTATCTTAAACAGACTATTTTAGTCAAACCCATCAATCTTCGTCGTTTGTATTCGGATGCAGGTACTACTGGAAGAGTCAAAAGTCCTTGAAAATCATTGGTCCATTAAACACTATGAATTAATCGTTTATAATAAGTTTTGTAAGACAACATCCTCAGTATCATTTTATTAGCAGCACACAAACGACAGTAACATGATATTTCCTAATCATGTCTAAATTAGTTTAATAAAATTAATATTCCCATTGAGTGGTGCAATAAAACTAACTCAGAGAGTAAAAATATTTTACTAATATAAATTGATTTAATTTTGGTTTAAAAAGAATATTTACTGGTACAATTCTAATACTGCTTCTGGATGGTTACTATATATGAGGGGCCTAAATAACCTATGAACTTTAATAAACTTTTTTGTTGTTGTTTTGGAGTGGGTGGTATTTATGATCATAACTGAAAATCTTCAACATTTCTTAAATTATACAATGATAGGAAATAAATAACGAGAGATGGTAAATTTCATAGCCTCTTACGGAAAAAAGCCTCCCCACACTACCCCGTCCCCTTTAAACGACAAATAAGGCGAAAAGCTCTCTTGGGCATCATACTGACTCGGTGTATTTAAGACAGAATGTAGCCTTATTAAACCAGCATAGGGGTCAATATTAAAATTTGCAACATCAGAATACAAACATTTATTGTGTTTCGTACAAATTATGTTTCGTGAATGGTCACGAAACAAGTATCTAACTGTGTACGGCAAAGAACAACATCAGTTTCCTATGTATTCTAATCAAGACCGTTTGGAAATCATGAGATTTCTTAAACTGGACGTTAACAAATTACTAAGAGACATAACAAAGTCCGTAGCAACGGCTATCGTCGTGGCATTCACATAGGGAATTACAGATAGTGGGAAATGTAGATTAAGATCATTGAATAAAAATTAACAACACAGGGCCAAGAATATACACTTCGTAATTATTGGTACAAATTCATTACAATTCACTGTATTATAAATAAATCTGACCTATACAAAATTAACTACATGAAAACACTAAACACGATATGTGAGGTATGATCTAAACCACTGTTGTGTGATGCGTCTGATATCAGCAATCTCCCAATTAGTAAAAAGAACTTCACGATTGACATTTTAAAAACCTTTATTAGCTAACATTAGCAGTAAAATTCCAGCTGTATATCGTTGGCTGCTGAAATGTTTTTCATGGTAGCATGAATTAAACATTTTAAGAACTGCATCAGGATTGTCATTAGAGATTGGCACTTATTTTTTGTGAACCGAAACAGTGATTTAGATCAGATAAAATTTTATGGAATATTTGTCAATCTATTCTTTCAAAGATAAAAAAAACTTATTAAAAAGAAAAATCATATTAAATGTTACATTTTAAATATAACATATTATAAATGGTTTTATGTACTTAAATTATTCCTCATTTTCGAATTGAGATTGTCCATTTATTCCATACACAATATCAATAGATCCAAATCAATGTTTTATCATTTTAGTATTTCGGTTTTGTATTTCATATAAAAAACCATTCTCCATTATATTTTCATTGGAACTAATAATGGAGTAATTCATTTGTGTTCTTTAAGTAAAGTAACACTGTAATATCTATCTTCTATAGTAAGAGTAAACAGAAATTACTTTTCATTCAGCTAAGTGCCTCCAAAAAGATTTCTTTATATATGGAATGTAAATCATTTACCGCCAAAAACCCGACTTGCCTCCACGTGGAATTGACGACGCCCTGATATAGTGAGAGTAAAACGTGATTTTTAGAATCCCTAACTCAATGAAGCTGGAGTGAAGTCGGTAAACAAAATATACCTCATGTGAATGCAAATTAGATAACACTCTGGGTGATGGCCTGTATGGACCTTGAATTCCCTATAGTACATTATAGGACCCCGGGAAACAATTGGAAACAAGAAGTAGGTGTATTGGGAATGAAGCTCGCATCCTTAAGTTAGGAGGAAAACGGTAAACATAAAGTTTTGGTCACATATTATTAAAGTTTTAAATTACAATTAGTAACAAACATAATACAGAGTAGGCCTAGTATTATGAAAAGTATTAAGGCTTTAATAATTTCTTGCAATAAAATATGACATATTTCCCAATGAGAACTCCGGACTCCTGGTTACATATGGTCGGGTGACCACACCTCCCAAAGAGCCTATCATGTACCCACCATTTTCAAAGTCCTGTACATTTTAAATATCAATAAAACTAACAACTTCGTAATACAGTATATAACACAATCACAATCTGCCTGTTTCAAATGTTATGGGCTAATACAGTGTAAGTCTACCCTTCTTACACAAAGGCAGTATCTAAGACCGAGGTTAGTCCACTACTCTTCCGTGTTTTCGCCCAATTGGAGCGCGTTAAAAACCGCCTCGATTCCACCTTCTTATCTTCCATATTCCCTCATTCCTGGATTGGAGCAGAGGAACGTTTAGGTTATGTACATTAAGGTTATCGAAGTCATTCCAGTCGCACGATATAATAATAGAGTATACGAGTTAAGATTGCATCTTCTCATTTATAACGTTTTTATATTCTTCAATTTAAAAAAATGAAATATTTTGATTTTGTTTTCAGATTTTAATTTATATGTACGGGAAAGGCAAAAAGAATGATGTAATTAAGTAGAGACGGGAAAGAAAGGAAATGGTAGTAGCTTCGGTAGTATATGTACTTTATCTCATACAAATCTGTCAACGACGGAGTGATCTTCTCCCATTGAAGTCTACCTTAAATAAACCACTTTGTGATTCTCTAAACATGCAAAATTTCAAACCGAAATCTACCAAAAGTTTCATTTCTGAGGTTAATACAGCAGTGACGTACAAAGTATTGTGCTTGAAGAGGCGATGATATCATTTCTGGGACATCTTTGGAGTGTAAAGCTAAATACACATTCCACTTACTGCCCCAAATCTAAAGTCTGTACATAGTATACGTGAAATAATTTCAAAATTAATACCTTATAGTGATAATTTTATTACTTCAAACATTTTGCAATTCTGAAGTTCATTTTTAAAGTGTCTGCTTCATTAGCGGCCTATAGATGTATGTTTTACACGGAGGAATTCTTTCGTTT
Organism: Homalodisca vitripennis; assembly: GCF_021130785.1. Classification (NCBI taxonomy): domain Eukaryota; kingdom Metazoa; phylum Arthropoda; class Insecta; order Hemiptera; family Cicadellidae; genus Homalodisca; species Homalodisca vitripennis. The sequence goes on from NC_060207.1 coordinate 79,192,389, forward strand.
CGTGTCCCAGAATGTCACGCATCACGCATGGTTGCTCTGTAGCCGCTAGGGGCGGGACTATCACAGCCATTTTGATGTCAGTGCGTTTCTCCATTCTGTTAAGTGACAATCCAGCCGTGCTAGTGAGAGTTTTCTATCGCTCCTTGTTGAAGCGACTAATTCTTTTGGTGGGCTATGAATGGATTAAAAATATACCGATTAGATCTTTTCTAGCTATCAAAGCCGTATTTTAATTTAATCCTGGAAGAGAATTAGTCTTTCTGTTGGTTATAATTATAACCTTTACTCAATTACACAGGGCCTTACCTTACATTTACTCTTCTTACGACACCAAGATCATTAGAAAATTAAAGTAGAGTCATTGTATAGTGGCTATAAATGTAACTCAAAATAATGTATATTTCACAATTAATTTCCTTAATATTTTAATCTAAGTAATAGTTTTATTTATATTTATATGTTAGGATGCAATATACAGATAAGTGACGTTCTTGTATAAAGGCCTCTGAAGAAATCTTCCAAACAAATATATTTGGTAGCCTACCTGTATCACCGTATTATGTGGTAGCGGTCTCGGTGCAGAATATTCATGAGAGAATACACAACGAACATACATACTGACATTACGTGTAATGGGCGTTGTTGGTGTTTCACGCCTACTCGAGCACATGGACTCTGCCATGTTAAACGACGAGTTTTCCGTTGTAAACAATAAAAATGGAATACATTTGTACAAACCCTACTCCTAATAACTTGGTTAATTTGGAGTTTAAGTAAGCAAGAAGCTCTCTTGTTTAATTAAAATGTTCTGATTGCGTTTTGTAATCACTTTTCTCCTTTAGGATGGGAGCTCCCTCCGGAAGTTCCTAGTTGTGGCTTTACAAGAGTAAAATCAAGTTTAAATGAGACAATTTTACTATTCAAGATTTAAATAGTAGTTTTAAAGGTTCATACAACTTTATAAAATTTAAATAGTTTACAATCCCCGACTATTCCTCACACAAAAATACATAACCAATATTAATATGAACCAGAAGTATACAAAGAATCAGTGTCTGTTCTGAAGCGCGTTTCTATAAATTACTAAATACTATCTTGAGAATCCACAGCTTTAAGATTATTTCTTAGTTTTCTTTTGTATTCTACGTTTTCTTCCCTAACCTATGTACGTTTCAATGTGTTCTTAGAAAACACATACAAATACCGGTACTTTAATATGAGGACGGATTGTTAAAAAAAATTAAATTTTGTATACATAAATTGGCTGATTAGATAATTTGAAATTTTAAAAATGACTCAGTATAAGTGCTGCCAACAATAGCAGGTGTTGGGTAGTTTCTTTAAAAAATCTCCCATTTTTATCAACCGATTATATTAATCCTGGTATCTTTAGGTTTAAAATTAAATTAAGTAAATAGAATTGTACCTGTTTTGTCATATGTTGTTTCTCAGATATATGCGTTTATATGTTTTAGGAAGTTTTTTTTTAACTATAGCTTGTGGAAGATTGGTTAAAATTAGGTTATTGGATTATAAAGATAGTTTCGAATTTTAACTTATTAAAAGCTGTTCTAAAATTTCAAAGTGTAATGAAAAGTGAGTGACATCAAAATTGTGAAATTGTTGGAGATTTATTGAGCTGTTTGAAATAAAAATAACTAGAAGTTTTGTTATGTTAACTGGTTGTGTTTAAGAGCTCTTTTTATTAAAAAAACATAATTTTGTCAGGTTGGTTCGAGTACCTACACTACAATTTTAAACGAGATAAATGAAATTTAGCACACCACTATGCCATTGCAACTTAGTTTTTGGCCCTTACACTTTTTCTGACATATTAAAAATGTGGCACAAACATAGGATTATTACCTTGATCCTTTTGTGAGTACTGTATGTCAAGACTTAGATTGGGTACACCGCAAGAATTCACACACACACACACAGAGAGAGAGAGAGAGAGAGAGAGAGAGAGAGAAGAGAGAGAGAGAGAGAGAGAGAGAGAGAGAGAGAGAGAGAGAGAGATTCAAAATAAGTAAATGAAGTGAGTTTTCTTTACAATAGATCTTTCTGACATCAAGAAATCTAAAAATATTAAACACCATCTTATAATAAGCTGCAACTTAAGTTATTTAATACACACTTTTCTTAAAGATGTTGATATATAGATGTGATGTACAATATATCACATTTATTGTCTCGATGAATAATTAAAAAATGGAATTACTATTTCCAAGTTTATAATGTAAACACCATAATAGAACAAATCAACGTGATTTCTTTAATTTAACCTCTACACAAAGTTCAAATTGTACAGTAGATTGTTAGAAAACTTGGATCAAGTGTAACGAAACACGAAACGTAACGAAAAAAATTTTGTATTACTATCAAATTCAAAACAGTCCTTAGTTGGAATTACACCTCCTTAAATCAAATTAAGTGAATAACCATGTCTACTCCAAAGATCAAGCCAGTAAACTTCCGCACTAAATACACTTTAATGAAGTTAGTCATGTAAAAGCGTCACATCTCGCCTGGGCCCAATCCAATTTCCTGCTTTTACCACCTTAACTTCCGGCATTTATGACATTTCTTATTCATCCGATGTTTTTATTTTATAAATATAAATACGAACTTTCTTATTCTGTCTTATGAATGAATAAAATTAGTTCTGTTCATACGACTTTGTTGATTGCTTTTGATTGAGTACAATAAATACTTGAATACTGAATACAATGCTGTAGACTTCTTTAAGTATTTATTTAATCCTCTACTATAGTCTGCCAGAACATTCGTTTACGTTTATTCAGCGCTGTTGTCATTTTATTTATGGAAGTTAAAATATAGGATTTGGTTTCTTATAAACAAAGTACTTCACAAATCATTCTTACATAAAAGTCACTCCAAGTTTAAGCCTGCAGCAGCGCAATTGGCCGAGTACTGAACCTTTATCTTAATAACATTCTGGAGACACGTGGAACACGTGAGACATTCTGGGCAAAGTGAACTTGGACATAACCAGTTCAAATACGAAGCTATGTGGGTTGCCCTGGTACGTTCTAAATTAAACTTGAACTGTGGTTGTTTTTCTCTACAGTTTAACCAATCTGTATTTATGTTCCCTTGTGAGGTGTGTTTCCCTCTTAGTGTTTCAATTTACAATGCCAATTTATTATATTATTCCATTGGTTGAGTGCTATCAAAATCTACCACTCAGGGAACTATAAAATGTTCACGACTCTTAAACTTTAATTTTATATGAAAACTATTTTTAATAATCGAAATTCAAAAATAATCGAATTCCTTGATGGTATATATGAGCCCAGCTGAACTTTAACGAATCATAACTTTTCATAAGATACGTCGCGAATAATATCTATTTATCTATAATTATATCTAGAGTAATAGATTTATTGATCTAAAAATTTGAAATTTTGTATGTTTTGTATCACCTGGAAGTATGATACCATCCTTATTCCGTATGTATGATTTCGTAAAGTATCTTTAGAAACTTTAAATACGGATTTGAAATTTTACATATAACTTGCATGTGATTTGTTCATCCTATAAGTCGTTAATTTGAAGCTTATCACTCAGAGGCTTGAAAGAAGTCCGCAAGTCGTATCGAGATGAAGTTATAAATATCAAAAAACTCTCTACAGACTTGTTTACGATTTCAACAAACACTGTTACGCGACACCTTAAATTTTAAAGCTAATATGAAGTGTAATTTCACAACAATTTTTATAAAAAGGAGGTTGAAAGTACATTGTTAATAACCAGTTCAGTAACACAAAATTTTAATTGCACGTTAAAGCAATTTACACCATCGTGCTGAAAAAATGGAAATTTAATATAACCATAATACAAGCTTGTAGGAACAAAAAAAAAACGCTGCGCACTTTGTAACAATACAGTTTTCCCTGTTGTAAAGTTTTACCACACAAAAGCTACTCCGGGACTGATATAGGGTTCGCTTACCGCAGGGTTGTAAGGCAGCGCAGATAAAACTGTGGCCTTTGGTGTCTGCCTGAAACATCTTTTCAACTGATTGTCTATTTCAACTTCTTTTCTATGTTATATTTTAAAAACTTTTGATAGCGTTAACACTTGGTTGTAGTAAAACGACCTTGAGTTTTTCCTCACGATAACAATGTTGAATCACGTGTATTTATCTATCATTGTAGTGTTATGGGATAAGTCTTATTATAATATAATTAATACCCATCGAGATTTGTTTACTTTTACTTGTAAAATGTAAATATTTTGATTTCAATGATGACTAATATCTAAATCATCAAGAACATAAGGATGTGCGCGTATTAAATAAACATATCTTTAAAATGAGACTATTCATATATTATAATTCTACGACTTGTCTGCTAACAGCCTATTACATAACATTAAACCTGACTTAGTATCCAAAACTCAGGATGACCAAATCTTATAAAAACACATACAATCAATTTGGTTCAGCGAGGATGAATTCAGGGACCTTTTTGGAATCAGAGTTGCAAGTGAGCATTCTAAATGGAAGAACACGTTCATGTCACTCTATCCAAAATAATGACAAAAATATCAGATATAACTTTGTTTGGTTGAAAAAACGCAGGGATAATTTCTATCCTTAAATGTTTTTTGGATGCTTGATGGATAATTCCATTCCCCCTTCCCACATCTCGGTTACAATGAATGCTTTTGAACCTTCCCAACACTCGAACCTCATGGTTAATTAAGAATATTATTTTTAAGATTTTTAATATTTGCTTAGTATTTTCTAAAATTTAAAGTATTTTATAACTGTACAAATATTAGAGGACAAAATTTACCCATCTTTTATTAAATAATTAATTTCAGATGAACAGTAAAAAGTGAAGTAATAAAATACTTACAACCTCATTCGGTGTAACAATATTTCATATAAACAATTCATATAAATCATTTTTTATGAATTATATTGTAACAACAAATATTTTACACATTAGAGGTTGATTATTTTATTTATATTAGGAAAACAAGTTTTTATATCCATATTTCTTTCCTCGATAGAACTAATTTGAAGTCTTTTCCTATATCTGGGTGGAAAAGTTGATTTTACTTTCGAATGTTAAACTAAAACATTTCAAAGAATATTTAGTTGGCATTGTAATATTTTAAAGCCTCGTCGAAATACGAAAGGCCGATTTGCTCAAAATTTCCACAGATATAAAATAAAACAATGTGTACATGGCATGTTACATTCTATAAATTGTACTCTAAACAACTGTAATTTAATTTGTATTACTTCCAAATTTGAGACATAAGGTAAAATATTGTTTTCTGACCAGAGAGAAGATTATATGTAATATCGGAACAGCTGTAAAAATCGATTTATATCCAACGTTATTCATTTGCATGAAATGGTGAAATTTTGAAATGAAAACTTTCTTCCCTCTATTGCCAACCGCCTCAGTACTAAATACTACAATATTTACTCAAACTTAGATTAGTACTACAAAAATGTACTGGGTAATATACTTTACTTATTAATAACTTATACTTTTTAAAATTGGTATATTCTTTTATATTTTATAAACTGATAAATCTGTTTTATAGATTTCATTCTTTCTTATAGGTTTTTATTTCTTTAAATGATAAGAGGGTCGTTAGGGATATTTACTATATATTCATTATAAGCAATGAAACAGGATATTTAGAGAACATGCTCTCTTTTTTAGGTTTCAGGCTACCAGTGAACGTATTTGTAAAAGTCAATACAATATATACACAACTGTATTGGGTGCACATGAGTAAAGTACAACGCAGTAGCAAAGTTTTGTGTCAATTATCATTAGGAAACAAGAACCAAGAAAACACGAAGTACTAATTGATGGACCTAATGACTTATTTGAATGAGTCACCTTCAGATTTGGAATATAAATGTTAGCTGATTGCTTCTTTGATATAGAAGTATATTGTTTTTGAAGTAACGGATAGAATTGTATCACTAGTTTAGTTGTATATTTGGTACCTTAGTATTATCTGAAGGACACTCTTTTTAGAAGAGGTTTTCTTAACAAGTATCCAACATACTACATTATTAGGAATAAAAGACTTTATTTGACTTACTGTAAAAACTACTCGTACATGTCATTATGACGATCGGTTTTTGCCTTCCAGAGAAAAGTAACACTCTGTATCTGTTGAGAATTCAATTATTAGTTAAAAGCTATCAACCTAAATATTTAGGAAATTAGTCTTATCACATTGATGTTCTGGAAGATGTTTACTAAGGTTCATCTTGACCTGCGACTCCATACGTGCTTAATTTCATTTGTCACACTTTTGTCTCTCTTCACCTGAGAAGGAGAATAGATTCCAGTTCCATGAAAACCTTTTGTTTCTATTTTTAAAACACACAACTTCAAATTATACAGAGTATTTACGTACATCACATTTAAATTTAATTTTTACAATATAAAACTATCATATCATCATTAATAATATTTTTATTTTAATCATAATTTTCCAATTTCGTATTGTTAAACTACAAATTTAAATTCTTGCAATAAAATGTTTCTCACAGTGCAGACAGTAATCTACCACTAGTGCCGAAAAACACAGTAAAATATTTCGGAGCATTCTAGTTTGGATGAATAAATAAAAGCTGGAAAATGAAAGTTATTTCCACATAATTTCCGATATTGTTTTACCTCAGGCATTTCTATTTATCTGCTGTCTTAGAAAATGAAGTAAAGTAGAAATTAATTGTTTTCACTGCTGCAAGCAATTTTATAGTCTCGAAAGTGTTGAATATAACCACTTTTGGATTACTATATCTAATATATAACTGTCCACAAATGATTAATATAAATGCCATGGCTAGTTATTTTTCTGTAATTTTTTGCATTAAAGGAAAAAATAATAATTATTATTATAATTAATAATAATTATAATTATAATTTGTATATATAATTTGTGTGTATATATATAATATATATAATGGTGGCACATTCACGCGGCAAGTGAGAGATCCAGGTTCGAGTCCCGGTGGAGCAGGTAGCTTTTGTGATTCAATGTTTATTGAAAAATTAAATAAGGCTATTGCCATTTATACAAATTTGATTAATGTAAACAAAAGTCGTTTGACAGGTATTTGGTTTTCCGATCATATGTTAGTTTCGTTATTTAAAGGCATATGTGACATGCTCTGTGGTGTAATGGTAGCACATTCACGCGGCAAGTAAGAGATCCGGGTTCGAGTCCCGGCAGAGCAAGTACTTTTTGTGATTCAATGTGTATTGAAAAATTAAATAAGGCTATTACCATGTATACAAATTTGAATAATATATATATATATATATATATATATATATATATATATATATTTCAACGAAAAATAAATTGTATAAATCACTTACATTCTTAAAAGTACAAGTATGAACATAAACTAATTACTATTTTAAAAAACTCTAGTTTCTAAGATACTACTGTATGCTATACAGGTATTATATGTTTTTCCGTCCGGTGCATACATGCGAAGATTTCGGACATAAGACACGGGTGAACAGGTTACATGAAAAAGCATAAATTTTCCAAGTACACCCCGGCTACATTTTTGCCAAGACCGCGGAAAGGAATCAAAGTCGTGTTCTCTAAGCATTAGATGAGAAGCGTAAAAATCCATGCATTAAACATTTATTAGGAACTGGATGTCTTGTTGTTGGGTTAATGTGTGGAATATTAAAATGATATTCCAGCTCAACTATAATAATAATAACAGTATAATTTATGGGTATTTTAAATTATCATAAAATTTATGAGTATCGGCTAAGTGTGTGAGCGTATTATCATGTGCTCGTAACACATGTCTCGTGGAACTAAAACAGCAACTGTATTAATCATTCGTGCATTATAACGCCACTCATGATCGCCAAGTTGAATCTGATCTAAAGGATATTATTTTGAAGCTAGACTTAAATTTTCTGATTTTTCTTAAAAGTCGCCTTGACTCGTCTGTATCACAAAAATCAAGAGTTTTTCAGTCTTGCTTCGTTTAGCCAGTATAGAAATTGAAACCTTACCATTGGTACAGCACATTCCGGGTGTGTCATCTTTCCATTTGAAAGCATCGCAAAACTGGTATAGTTAGCTCATTGAACCAATAACCATTAAAGGATGATTGTGATATTTAAGTGCAGGATTATATGGAAATCTTGAATTGTCATATACGGACCAATTATTGTTATGCATAAAACTTTGAGGGCGTGCAGTTTGCATTTCTGCATCGCCTGCAAATGTTCTGGAGTTTATCTCGCAATAATGGCTGTCTGCTGTTTTCTTCTTAAACGATGTTGGATTTGAAAGGTAGCTTCTGATTCTCAGGCATTTACAGTTGCGAGGCATATTGAAACAAAATATTGAAGAGCAAACTAAATACTGAGTTAGAAGTAAAAATTACATATTTGAACACATAATTTAAAATATACAAAAATATTTCAATTTAACCTCAAAAGTAGAAACATATTTAAGTATTGCTTAAAGATAACAGAAAAACAACAGTAAATATGGTAATCAGACTGAAAAAATGGGGTAAATTAATCAAATAATATAAAGTAGTACTGCTATAAAACAATGTTCACATAGAACAGTTCATTACATCAAACATTCTCTTTCAATTAATAGACCAACAACTTAAGAGACGAAGATGGAATTTTTCTGTACTCTAAAGACCAGTGGGCCGTAGCCGGGGTTATTATAGAATTTAAGAATAGACCTATGTTTATTCCAGAGATAGTAAGAATGTCCATGTAAAATTTCAGTACAATCGGTTAAATAGTTTAGACGTGAAAACAAAACAAACAAACAAAGCACTTTCATTTATAATATATAGCAACTATTTTATTCATTTATAAAATGTAACCGTACATTTATCACACTAATGAATTTGTTTGCTTCAACAGAAATATTGTACAATCTGTTGCAGTAAACAATTGTTCTTTTAATAAATGTTTTGGCTTATTATTTAATGGGTATTGGAAAGTATCCAACATACTCACATACCAAATTTCGTCCATATCTGCTACTATGTTTTGTGTAACTGAATAGGAAACATCTTCAAAAGATTTTGCTTTTATTAATGTTAATGCAATATATCTTAGAACTTTCTAAGATATAATTGCGATATAATAACGAAAAAGAGCTTTGATATTTTGAAAATAGTAAGTAAGTTCTTGAGCTTACAATCTAGCTACGAGCGTTACAAGCAAACCCACATAGAGACATTCGTCACGCGTCATGTACAATGTTTCTAATATCCTCTTTGAATGTTCAAACCCCTAAAGTAAAAAATTTTTAAACCTGCAATATGAAAAAACAATTCTGCGCAAAATTGTAAAAGTTTATCGGTGGATTTATGTATTCTAGCATTTAGGGTGTAATTCACAATATTCTGGTTTCCACTTCATATATTTACATAATTGAAAGTTGGAGACTACGGCTGGTGATCAATTAACATAATTTAAAGTTTTGTATAATTCTTATTCGTGTTTACAACAGATACGAGTTAATATCACGTAACTTAGTTTGAGAATTCGTGGGAGTTGAGTTACATTGAGCAATTATGGCCTTTAGTTACAGCACGATTTACCTGTTAGGTTGAACTAATTATGGTTTGATAAGCACTATGAAGGCTCCGAAATTAATGACCTAATTACCTTTATACTATCAAGCGAACTCTACTGATTCTAGGAATCTCTTTAAGTAAACAAAATGCAGTTCAGGAAAAAAATGATCTGAAAAGTAAATAAACCAGAAATAATAATCTTAAACCCCTGATTGTTGAACATCTATTTAATTAAAACTGTGACTTAAATCTTACCTTTTTCAAGTTTCCAACTGATTCCACGACTGTGTTGAAGTTTTCTAGTTTTAACCATGACAGCCAAAATTTGGATCGTACTATAACGCGCAAGGTCACGTTTTTGAAGCAATGTTTTAAAGTGAGAATACACGGTTCAATTTGAGATAAGACATAAGGTGGAGAATCCAATGTTTTTGGAGGGAACCTAAACAATTACCTAATATTTCAGTGTTGTAAAGAGGTGATATCAGGAGATATCAGAGCAACGTTTTTTGAATGCAATCTAATACAAATAAATTATGTTTGAAATTATGAATTGAAGTCTCAGATATTTTAAATGTATTTGACTAAACAAAAGTTTCTCATACCTGTTCCCCTGGGAATCAGTGCTCTTCCTTACAAAAGTCATAAAACTATGTCCGTACCTTCTATGGATGAAAATAATCAATGCAAAACTCTCTGAACATGTAACTGAACACCCCTTAGAGGTTGAAAAAAGATTTTCACCTCTAAAGGAACTTCATTTTGTTTTATAAAATTTCCTGTGTATAAAATAAATTGTGTAAAGTTTAACAACGGTTAAACTTTACACAATTTATTTATTTTATATATAAATCTGACATAAATTTAACCACCCGATAACCTAGAACGATGAAATTTGAAACACGTTGGTTAAGCTTTCAACGGACGATGAAACATTTTTCGTTACTATCTATAGGGGGGCTAAAATAGATTAGAATCTCCTTTAACTATATTTTCCAGCTTACCGCTGTTCCAGAAAGGTGAAATTTGACACTCATAATATGTATTATTCACTCAAAAGACAATGCATGACACCAACATTTGAAATTGGCATTAGGCAGTAATGTTATATTTCCGTATGTTATTGTCCGATTTCAATTGTATTTTTTTATAGGTCCAACCGTCTATCGTTTTATTTAAATACTTCTTTATATAATCTCTTTAGTATCTTCAGTCACATTTCTTGGTATCAGATTTAGGTGGGTGTCCGACAGCTCTGTAAAATGTTGACTAGTCATTTTGAATGCAGCAGTGGAAAGTTAAGCCGGGATTGTAAAGAGTTTGTAAGAATATTGCTATCGAATAATTGTTTCTATAAGAATAAAATACAATGTTCAACTAGATTCGTAAAATTTAGTTTGTGGTAAAATGTTGTTTATGGGAACAGTAAGAGAGTAATGGTTCTATAAACTGCAACAAAGTTACGTGATATAATTTTACGAGTGATATCGTTGAGATGATTTAGTGTTACAGTTTCCTCTTGTGCGTATCCAGCAGACAGGAAGTACTGGACAACTGACGCTGCTGCTATTTTTAATGGTTTACTCTTTTTTCTTTTAAATCTCTGCTGGTTCAACTTATTTGCAGTTATTCACGTGAGTTGTCATTTTATCATATTTGTGTAATACGTCTAACACAACATTTTTTTAATGTGCTAAACGGACCATGTGTGCATATGGGATTATTATTGAAGGTTTGTCCAAAAGTTTTTATACGGAACTAAATTTCTGAAGCCTAAAATTTACAAACTTTACTACATTTGTGATACTTGCATACGTGTTATAGCTCTTAGAATATTAGCCATATCATTTTATTTTCCTAGTTTTCTGTTAAGGCATAATTATTGAATGGTGTTTTAACTAAATTAAATGTATTATTTTACACAAAGTAAACCAGTGTAAATGTTCATTGGCAGTAATTTCTAATATGTATATATTGCATTTTAATTAGCTTATTTTGTCAAATAGCTTCTTTTTAGCCCTGGAGTTTTCAATGCCTGAAAGATCATAGAGTTCAGGAACTTTTATTGATAGGTTTTTTTTGGATGTCACAAACTTTTGGAGGTTAAGGATTTACTGAAAGGCGGAGAGCTCACTTCAAGTATCTTGAGCCTTCCAGGGGCAAGGAGGCTTTCTAAACTTTTGAATCTTTGTTGCTTCAATATACCTGGAGCTTTCTTGAAATTTAACATTAAGACAAAGCACACACAGTTCTGTACGTTCCAGATTCTCCAACTTTTAGGAGGTTACTATCCTATATTCTAGAAGATCTCGAACGCTTCTCTAAAACCAAGAGCTGTACGGTGAAGTATCCAAGAGATTTTTAAACCAGACGCAGATATTTTTTAATGATTGTCCGGTGGCTCAGATAAAAATATGTCGGTATAAATATTACCAGCTGGATGTATCTATCATATTGATGAGGTGGTGTTAACTATACTCTAGAAGCATTCAAGAGCTAGATAATTCAGTTGGGAACATTATTTTTAATTATCTTCATAAGGTAATATAATACTTTCATGCAATCAACGATAATCATAAAATAACTAATTAAATTATGTTAAAAGTAACTACTCTCATTTATGAGTTAACATTATTTTGTAAGTACAGTACTATACATTCATCCATAAGTAAGAGATTTTACTATAATCTGCTATAACGGATAATGTATAATTAACGTGTGTTAGTTAAATATAAATTTCATAATATCAATTCAGTTTAAATTTATTAAGAACAAGTAATTGAGCTGTCAATTTTTCTTAGTATGAAATTTAGGTCTAACAACGGAAATGAACTGGTAAACAATATTTCCTTCATCGGAAGTAATATCCCATTATAATCCTGTATACAAAGTTGGATGTATGGTGGTTAAGAGAAGAGCTATCAGGATTGAACTAATCAGATTGTGGCTAAGGATTACAGTAGTTTCCGATTGGCATCCCACGCGGATTTACTCCCCAAAGGCATTCGTCTTTAACTTTAATCTAATCAAATTAAATGTACAATATTTATTTGTCACCGATAATAACATTTCATAACAATCGTCTTAGGATCAACATTAATAAAACAATCCATAGCCTACATGCTAACTATATTATGTTATTATTAGTTGGTATATAGACAAGTTTATCGTTACCAGAAGAGAAGTTATTCAAAGATTGGATGTTTTTGATTAAGGATTTTGTGTATGGTTTAGCTAGGGAGTTATCACTTAAATATTTCTCATACAAAACTTCAAGTTTCTCAACACTTACAATTTTTAACATAATCTTAAATAAATTCAAGTACACAAAATATTATTCCTGTTTAAAATATCTTTTTATTTTCGTAATATGTTTCATAATAATGAATATTTAGTAGTCAATTATATAACATGTCAGATATTGGAAACATTTTTATTATTTACTGGCGAGTAAGTAATCAATGCCCAAAATATAACATGGTTTAAGTATCCGTCGTACTAGACTCTCTTCCCGATTAACGTTTACTAAAACCGTCAGAGTTCAAATAAAATGGCATGTTTACTCTATATAACGTTCCAATAAATTAAGATTTATTTTCAAATGCTTAATCAAGTTAACAGTTTAGTTATGGTGTAGTACATAATATATTTTATAAAAATGTTAATTTATATTCACTAAGAGGGACATTAAAAGGTACACAACTTAAAATTGGCTCATAAAATAAATAAAAAGTTCAAATATCAAAGTATTTTTAATATTTATTTTATTTCAGTGTTCAATTTTGTCCAGCAAACTTCTTTTATTCACAGTTATCAAATTTTCAACAAAGGTTTGCAACTTAAACAAGAAACAATTAATATTTTGAGGTGAATATTATAATAAATCAAGAAGGAGTGTAATTTATGACAACAAAATGAATTAAACATGTCTCATTGCATATTAATCAACAAAGCTTAAATGGAACTGGAAATAAATTTATAATTCTTCCTAAAATACGTTTTAAAAATCATGTATGATTAATTATCAAATATCTACTTTCTACAATATCTAATCATTAACATATTATATTAATTAATTCATTTAAATAAATTATATTGTTTAATTTATTGTTGTCATCAATTACTCAAAAATAAACTTTTAAAATTTTGAATTTTATAAAATTTATACCTGAAGAAAATGCAGTTTAATTAGTGATAAAATACATTTATTGTTATCCCTTTCGTTCTTGAAAAGTTTTAGACAATTTTATTTTAACGTTAAATCAACTCACAGTAATTATCATGAATAAAGTTAGCAAAGGAAACAAGTTGTGTCTATCGTAAGCTCGGTTTATACGCGAAAGTTTTCTGACAAACCAGAAAAGGATTTACACAATAGTCTAATAATGTATTTTTCGCACTGATGAATCAGCAGGAAAACGTTTTCAGTAAAATGTACCAACAATAGCTAGATTTAAAGTGTAATAGCCAAAAGGCAAAAGTAAATTTATTTTTAATAATTCAAAATAGGATACAATCTAAGTATTAATCTATAACTATAAGTTTTTGTTGATTCAGTTTAAATATTTAATCATGACAATAATCGTTTACAATTTTAAGATGCTAAATGCAGAATGTCAATTTCGTAGAGAAAGGATCGCTGGCCTTGCAAAGTTGGTATTTTGGATTTAAGGCTGGGATTTCCTTTCAAGTAATCCTTATATTCTGACTTTTCCAAGGAATTATTTCAATAAAATTCCTGTAATTCCTTGGGTATTTGTACCTAATTTTATCCATTGTATGCATCTACCACAATATTTCTTTTGATACCCGCTAGGTAGGTTATACATTATAAATATCAATGAGTGCAGTCAATATACACTCTATTCTGACTTGATATATGTTTTATAATGATATAATTTTATTAATAATAAACAATGATTTTTTATAACTAAATTATTACAGTTATAAAACCAGTACTAACAATTATTTATTGTATTGCCAAAACAAAATGAGAATGATGTTCAAAATTGAATATATCACATTATCCAAAAATCTATTGTGCATAGTAATATATAATAGGATTAGTACAGCTATGTTATAATACTCGTGGGTATGGTTATACAAGTAAATCCTTTGATACGGGATCAAAACATAAACTTGTTGGCTGAGCTTTAGCGAAGCCTATCACTCGTGAGGCTTCGTGGATAAAGAAAAATATCAAATGTAGTATCAAAATATCTAATTGTAATGATGTTTTATTGTTTTTAGCTTGACACGCTTAAAATAAACCGTCTGATACGAAAATAAAAGTTAATTCAGTGTCATCCAGCCTTATGAAAACGAACTGTTTGCCGGAAAAATAATGGTGGTTATTTTTTTTTTCTCTTGAACTCAAAAGTTGTGACGTAAATTTTTTTACATTCCAGACTCATGATGAGTATAAAACAATAAACCAATTAAATAACGTTATTTTAGTCTCTTCCGATACCCTTCCATTTTTTTCCGACACGGCTGACGATCCACGTTTTTCTTTGACAAATTTGACTATATATTTTACAAAACACTAATCTGAGTCCATATACAATACAAATTGGCCTCCGAAAAGTAAGCACCGTACATCAATGAAATAACTGCTTGTAGAAGATTTTATCTATTCTCTATTAATAAGTCTATTAGGCAAGATCATTTTTCAGTTAACTATTACATATAGTTTCATGAAATTTTTCATAATCATATAAATAAGATATATTCCTAGAGTTTATAGATAGATAAGACCTATAAAATATTTCTCCTGTATTTGGTTTCCAAAGATAAAGTGTGGAGTCGACTAAGTTTGATGATGATACTAAAGGTCCAAATTAATGTATAATCTAAATATTTTCGTAGTATGGTCTATCAGATAAAAGGAATTAGAATTCAAGTTGCATTAACATATTAAAGTTACAATTAGTTTTATTGAATTATTAATCCAGTTTAGTTTAAAATAATTCTCAGCGTATAAATACACCGACGTTTTGGTGCATGCAAACCTAATCAAAGTTATGTAGATGTATAATGGTACTAGGAAGACAGATATTTATGTACATTTAAACAGTTAAAAGAGCATTATTTTAAATTATTTCCAACTGTCTAACGTAAAAATTATATACGTTGCCTCCGTCAGTAAACAAATGTATAGATCTTTTAAAACTTAAATAAACACTCAACTGTTAAATATGTTATAACTAATCACAGAATAGTAAAAACTTTTACTTTAGGTTAATATACTGTATATTAACCAAACTATACAGTATATAAATTTTTATTCCGGTAAATAATGTTAAATAATAAGAAGGTATTTTTCATACTCGTAATTGTTTCCTTTTCTTTACTGTAGGAATCACATTGAGATAAATCATTTAGCTTCCCTTTAGAAAATATTTATCTACAGCAACTGTAGTTTCACAATGCAAATAATACCAACATGTATACGTCTAACTGTAATAACATCCGATCGCCCGAAAGACATTTTCATTTAAACCGTCTGAAAGTGTCTTATATCCTTTGGCCCACGCCTTGTAAGAAAACGTGACTCTATTGTTTCGTGCCCAAGTCCAATATGTCATGTCCCTGATATTGCCAGTATTGGTTTTGTCACACAACAGATTCTTCTCTGTTCTGATCCAGCTGCATGAGATCCACATATAAACAAGGAAATACTAAAACATAGTCTATATCTATGCCTAACGAAAGAGTAGTATACAAAATCTGTAGCATCTTTACAAAGAAATATTATTTAAAATTATACTCTTTCCAGAACAGAACTCAGAATAGATTTGACATTAGAGATTTGACTTTATAAAGCAAGACGTTA
Organism: Homalodisca vitripennis; assembly: GCF_021130785.1. NCBI lineage: Eukaryota > Metazoa > Arthropoda > Insecta > Hemiptera > Cicadellidae > Homalodisca > Homalodisca vitripennis. The sequence goes on from NC_060207.1 coordinate 79,208,822, forward strand.
ACTGAGTTTTGTAGGATAATCTAACGCAGGGTAATTTTTTAAATTAATTTGCGATTTTAATATCAGGAAACGAAGACTTTAAGTTTCGAACGTAGTTAAGAACTACGTTACACAACGGTGTAGTATTGTTAATTGAGCATTAGCAAAACTCTTTAGGTTGGAAATCAAAGTTAAGAATATGACTTACTTTACATATTCAATGTTTTATCAAGTTGAATTGAAAAATTGCAATAGAATATGTTGACTACAATGGCCGAGATACAATACTTTAGTAGCACAGTACTGTATCTGTGCCAGACCTATCTGTCTTCACCTTGCGAGAACCACACGAAGTGCCAACTTTTACCTTAATGTTTCTATAGGTGTATTTCATTTTTTATTTTAAAAGATATGAATGTATTTGTAACTAAATATATTTAAATGTACTAAGCGTAAAAATGTTGAGCTTTTGATATTCGTAATTGCTTACGTACTAATAATATTGTAAAAATTATTTTTTAACACGTAAATTTATTAAGTAAACTATAATAAATACAGTATACTACAATAAATATTTTTACATTTCGGCCCCCTGAGCTAGTTACGTCACTCTGTTCGGCATATCTAATTGAGGTATTCTATTTCTCAGGGCTTTTGAGCTGTTCTTTAAATAGATTTTATATTATATTACAACATATAACCTTTCTAGTAATATTTTCTATGGTATGCTATGTATAGGTAATATACGAGTACCTTTGTTAGTTACACTGTTAACTTTAGTATCTTCAACACAAATATTGAAAACTATTTAAAATGTCGTATATAGTTTTCTTGTATACCCAATAAAAAGTAGAAAGCGGAATTTAATAATATTTATTAGTAGTAAAGGAAAGGAATAAAATGTGTGACCCTCTTAGATACTGTATATTGGTTGTAAAACAAAAATGTTTATTAAGTATTTGAACGTACGAAATAAGCAAATAAGTGGCATAATTACATGGATTCTACCAGTATAAATTATTAATTCAATAGCAATTCCATAGTTTCTGCTTTGGTTGGTTTTTGCTAGTCAAGAAACCTTAGGTAATTATAAACTAGAGATTGTTCATTAAGCTCCTTATCTGGAAAACATGATGAGAGATTAGTGGTGATGCATGTAAGCAATCATAGCTTATAGTTAAGGTTCGGTTCATGCTCTGTCAACTTTCAGGTGTAACATGAAAACACGTCTTTGTTCAATCAAGTGAATTCTACCTTCTACTCAGAGAAACGACTAGAATTAAATAAGCTACCTTTAACAGTTTTTAATAGGCCAAAATAAAAAATACTAGGATATTGATTTAGTGTTATTCAATGAAAAGATGGATTTTAATGTTCTATAATTTAATTGTAACATAATCTGAACATACATTTCCAAATTCTAAAATGATTTGTTTGTAATGTTAGGAAACTATTACATGCATTAAATATGGACCAAATGTGAGTTTAAAACACAACAAATAAAAAGTTTTTATTTTTAATTGCCCTACATGTACAATTTATAAATGTCATATAATACATACTACCGTTAATGCTATTTAATGATCAATAACATAAGTATAAAAGTAAACAAAGGAGATCTGATAATTTTATTTCAAATCTACAGTGGTACTCACACTTGGATGTGCAATATACGAAATACTCCGCGGTGTCTACGTAGTAGGGGCGAACCCTTACCACAGCTGGTTCGCTGTTCGCTCCCTTGGTAATTGTATTCTTACAGACTATACAACATTGCTTTGATATAAACAATAATATGTTAACGTAAAATCAACATTCTATCCATACATATTATATTATATTATCGTCATCGAAGTGTATATAAAACAAATATATAGATAGTTTCAAAATAAAATAAAAATGCAACATTAATAATAAAATAACTTACTTTAATCAGTATTTATTTATAACAACTTCCGTAAAATCCAAATATTACACGAATTAAAAAAAAAAACTTTCTCTATTTGAAATGTGAAAACAATATTGTAAAATGTTCACAAAACTAAACATTTCAATTGTAATAAACAAAGAATTGCTATTTAACTTACAACGCAGGTTCATAAACGCAATATTAATGACCATAATTCTTTTGTTTACCAAATCTATGACACTTTACTTATCTGTCAATTAGTAGTACTCAATTTGTAGGTTAATTATACAATTTCCACTTAATTCTGAGTGTTTGCAGAAATAATTGACTACCACTATGATACATGCTTTCGTATCAAATACATTTCGTATGTACTATGTAAAAGCGCACTTTTGATTTAAGAGATCAGAATAGGGAATAGGCTTTTGTCTGCTAGGTTAATGAAATTATTTTCTTAAATCGGAAAATGGCGTTAGTCCCTGAAGAAGTAAGTATCAGAGTTCCATATGATCGCCACCTACGATATGCCTATTGCATAAATGTGATAGAGGGTGTTTTCAGAAACATGAAAATCTCAACGATTTCCGATTATTTCTATTAAACTTGGAAACGAACATTTCCATAAATTTACATGAAAACAGAGAGTGTTATAATAAACTGTTAAGGTATGAGTTAAAGTACGTTATTCATTTTTGTGGTGTAAATTATCTTTCATCACAAATGTAGAGAAGATCTTGAATAACAAACTATATTTAAATCCTACTTCCTTCTTAATAAATACTGGATATAACATTTGTAAACGATGTAGGTCATAGTTTGAAAATCTGGTACACGATCGCCGTTTCATTATTTGAGATGTCCTCATTACTACTTCTGCTATGCATCACACAAGTCAGCAAGTAAGGGTTTAATTAAATTGTTCTTGTATACTATAATTTCACATTAAATTTCGATTTTAGTAACAAATTAATTACACTTATTATCGAAAATATTAAATAGTTTTAATAATATGTCTCTTTGGGATTGAATATTTCTTTCATATATTGGATAAGAATAGCAGGGTATAATCCAAGCTGCATTAAATGTTAGCCGTGCAAACAGACACGGCAAATCTGCGCCTATCAATTCAAATCTGTAACCCTGAATAAATGGGTAAATTTACTGATATTTGAATTTCTTCCTTTTAATGAAGTTGCTGCTAATTACGTTAATTTTAAGGTTAGTCACGCTGTTCTTGCTCCATAATAGCTCCGGCATTCTGTCGATTACAGGTTATCACTTAAGAGGAAGCTCCATATTTTTGTGCTTTCATTTATCCACCGGTAGACTGGAACTCTATTATGTCTCAGGAATTTTCTCTTTGAAATCAATAGGTGCAACTATACAGTCAAACTCATTGTTTCATGTATTCCTTGACGTTCACAGGACAGCCTATTTTCTCCTTGGTATGTAGTATTTATTTATAACTTTGATGCAGAACACAATTAGAAATACGAAATTAATAAATTAAAAGTCGCCACGCCATGTACAGCAAAGCCTGTCTATTCTACCATTTTGATACATTATAAATTCCATTAATAACGTTTTGACTTTGCTCACTTCAATACAAGATCTTAATACCATTTAGTACTTAAGTGTCGTTTTTCTATTTATTCAAAAATGTGCTATTAAATTACATGTGCTAGTATACAGTATATGGGAAATACTGAAACTAATGTTAACAGTGACTGATTATTCTCGTAGAATTTCACTACTCTGTATATTTTAGACATGTTAATATAGGTAGCATAAAATATTGCATACATGAGAGAGATACAAAAAGACAGGTATAGCAAGGTAACTACTCCCGTGGGAGTTGTAGAAGTAAACTATCTAACCAAGGGACTGTCTGTGTTCTGAATGTGTTTGTCTGTATTTATTACTAACTAGTACTTTCTTAAAACTGCAAATTCGAAATAAACTTTAACAAGGTTATCTCAACATCATAGTTTGATGTGTTGAACTTTTCAGTGTACAAAAAATATAATATGTATAGCACACTCTGAATTCCCTAAAATAATGTTTCAATTAACAAGCAAAGGGCATTTAAATGTAAAAAAATCATAATATTCACCAATGGAAAATTGGCTAGAACACTAACAGCGTTACAACAGAGTAGGCCTACTAATGAATCTCGAAGAACAAAGCGAATTAATCTCTGAATATTTTGTCTTTGTGTGCCCCTTATATACTATGGGATTATGCCTGTTTAGTTGTCATTAATGTATTAATTTCTTGACGGAAAATTCTCCAACTCTAACATTGAACAGATACAACTTCTAGCTCTCTTCCCTGTCGTACAGCAGGATAAGACATGTTTGGTAATGTTGTGATTTGAATCGCGGTTTGACTGGATTCATCACACCGATATTCCACACCGATCTTCCTGAACAGGAAAAGTTGAACATTTTAGTGGTAAGTGAAAGAGTGGACAAATGTAAGTCTGATACCTCACATTCGCACTTTACATATAGATGCCAATCACGCGATCAGTGCGAATAGTTAAATAATAAATAAATAACACTATTCCGTTTGCATTATTATCCAGAGCATATACGCTATTTTTGTTTTAAATATATTTCATCTCATATACGATCAAGCTAGAAACAAAATATTTCTATTATTTTTAATTGTTAGGTGAACATTTTAAAAGTGAAGGTAGACTCTAAAATATTTATTAGTCATTTTTACAAACATTTTCCTTAAAATAATCAGGAACAATGCCAGATAGATAAATTAATACAAATGATTAAATGAATTTTCAGATCGAGAAGCTAATAAACATACTATTTCAATATATTAACTAAACTTATTAAGTAACTGGCGCTTTGAAAATTTGCAAGGCAATGAGAGACAATCAGCACTGACTGCAAATCGAGTTGATGCAGGAGCCATCAAGGCTGAACTAAACTGATTGTAAAGAGCTTTACAGGAACCACTGAACAATCCATTTCAACCGTCACTAATTCGTTGCTCGTGAGTTTTGAGCTGAGGTAACACTATTCATTCATATACATGAAAACAACAAACTAATCTTTGAATTATAGTCTAAGTCTCTTCTAAATGTATTGAATTTTAATAATTAGGCTATTTATCTCCTCTAAACATAAAAAGGGAGAAGCAATAAAATAGCTAATGAATTATTTTATAAATATAATAGCTTTAGTATTTCTACCTTTATATTTTTATATCTTACTATTCATTACGAAAAAATACAAGAAAGCAATCAGTATGAAGTTTAATTGTAATTTTTATTTTTACTGCTACATGTCACCATAAACTTTCATATTTTATTTCACTATAATATTAGTAACTTGGATCCCAACAGCTAAAGTATATTTACTACATTTCACCGCCTTACTTCCTTATTTGTTTTGTTCGAAAAGATTTGATTTAGACGTATACTTTTATTTTTGATGTAGAAGTCCGTTTTACTATATTTAGAGTATTTCCCTCCCTAATTTTTCATTGTAATAGAACATCCAGACATAAAATGTGTACAGTAATTTCATATAAGTACATAATTGGGGTAAACTATACAAAACATTATCTTGAACAATTACAGAAGGAAACGCTGAAATTTATTCTATCTTATTTTTTGACTTAGGTATTATAACTAACATAAAGATTTAGCTTAGTATTTATTGATTATATACCACTATAAAGGAATAATAAAATATACCACAAAGAATACTCGTTCGGTATAGTTTCATTTCATATACATGCATAACTGTGATTGGAACATTTTAAAAACACAAATCGTCAATAAGATAATCAATGTGACTCTGTGAGTCGTAACTCTTGGCCTGCCAAACTAAATTACTAACAGTATTTACAATTTTATAAATGTGTATTGACACTGAAAATAACTGTATTATGCAACTGGACGAATCTTGAAGAAGTCTACATTTAACATAAAATAACGTCAACATAAGCAAGCTTGTTCTACGTATTTGACTAGCCGTTGGTGGGAGCTTACATGGTGGAGGAGATCGATGCCGAGATAAATGATGTTTTGATACCGGAACAATGTCTTTCTCAGAATGGTTTCACAATCCTAGACACTAGAGATTATTATACGGAAGAGATAAACCGTTGTTGGGAGCTTACTTGATGGAGGAGATCGATGCCAAGTTAAATGATGTTTTGATACCGGAACAATGTCTTTCTCAGAAATGGTTTCACAATCCTAGACACTACAGATTACTATACGGAAGAGATAAACCGTCGTTGGGAGCTTACATGATAGAGGAAATCGATGCCAAGATAAATGATGTTTTGATACCGGAACAATGTCTTTCTCAGAATGGTTTCACAATCCTAGACACTACAGATTACTATACGGAAGAGATAAACCGTCGTTGGGAGCTTACATGGTGGAGGAAATCGATGCCAAGATAAATGATGTTTTGATACCGGAACAATGTCTTTCTCAGAATAATTTCACAATCCTAGACACTACAGATTACTATACGGAAGAGATAAACCGTCGTTGGGAGCTTACATGATAGAGGAGATCGATGCCAAGATAAATGATGTTTTGATACCGGAACAATGTCTTTTCTCAGAATGGTTTCACAACTAGAGATTACTATACGGAAGAGTCGTTGGGAGATTACAAGGTGGAGGAAATCGATGCCAAGATAAATGATGTTTTGATACCGGGACAATATCTTCCACAGAATGCACACAATCCTATAAAACGGAAATCAATATCTTATAAATGAATCATCTATTTAAAATATAAGATTCAATATTGCAATCGTTCCATTACGGGTTTTTATCCCTGATTCCCACGATCTGGAAGATATGAGATTGCAAATCTTAAAAGAAATGTTACTGATTTTCCAGTGACTGATAGAAAATTTCCATAATTGAATCACATGGTTTTTATTAGCCTGTTGCTTGTTTCTTAGAATCTGCCTATTATTTTTTGTAACTACATTCATGAGAATACACAAAATTCTTGACAAGTAAAATGATTGCTTTGCAAAACGAAAGTGTTTTACATATAGTTAAATGATTTTATATTCCTAACTTGATTTCGTATGAAAACTCGTTTACAAATACTTTTACGTATTACGAAAAGATATATATATATATATATATAAAATAACGTATGATCATAGACTGTGGCAGTATTTTAGATTAGTTATCTACATGAGGAAGAGATCATTGTATATAATAAAATGTAAACTAGTTACGTGCAAACTTTTATGTTTTAAAACGAAGTAAACAGTTTTTATTGTGAATATTAACTTACGTTGCTGTGAAAGGTGTATTATACATAACATTTAAAAATATCTATTGATGTATATGCACTACTTTGAATTTAGAGACGTATTTCGCAATGAAATTTTTATTTATAACGAAGATTGCCAAAACCTTTTCATGGCTGCTCTACAGCCACCGAAGGTAACACTCAAAGATCTAAAAAGTAGCTCCACGGCCGTTATTGAGATATATAAATATAAATGGAAATATAAAGAGAGGAATTTTGTTATGAAAGTATCAATTATTAAGGAATTTGTATATATATGTAATAGATTGTTTTGCTGTTACCTTTATATCCCGAATATAAAGTTATATGAAAAACGTTTTAAAACAAATTTTACACGTAGAAACCCCCTCTAGACTCACATTTGTTTCAACAATCTTAATGTAAGCCAGTTATAAAAGTAGTTTTCCTCTATACTAATGTTTAAATAGTCATTGTATCTTTTCATTGTAATGCCCGTTAATATAATTAGATTTGGCACTTTCTCTGAAGTTGGTACTCAATACCGACTACTCCTTCCGACGCCCTTGTCAGGACTCTGCGTGATCTGACTTCTCACATCACAGAACGATATTAAATGCCACTATCATCGCAATCTTCAATCGTAATAAACGAACATTGTACACCGAAGCATGACATTTTAATAAACCATAATATTCATATATAAGAATGTTAACATTTTTATTTTACTAAAACCAATCCATTCTACTAATGTGTTACCTATCTAAAATCAATGGTATCCAACAAAAACAAAACGTATCATTATAAATTAGATGTTGAAATCAGTTATAAAATATATGCTCTGAAAAGATAAGAGATTACTTTTCACATCGAGCGTTACATATAACAATTCTATCTTGTAATAACAATAAAACTTAAACTATGGTAAAATAATTAGAATTCTGTTGCTGATTATAAAAAAATCATAAAATCCATTATCAGAGCATCCGGTGTTCTAAAATGGATATTTTTTTACAGAAGCTAATATACACCATCATGTGTCAAAAACTATAATTTTAAAACTTATATTCTTTCTTATTACACTTATGGTGTGGAATATCAGTTTGAAACTATTTTATTACTTATTATTACTACACTTATTTATTATCTTCAATATTTAAAATTCCATAGCCTTCGGAATAAATCTAACCTGCAACAACAAATTTGTAAAAGCTTTTAGTTACAAAACTTGAATGTCAAGTGAAATATTTATTTTCCAGTCATTGCCACCACATCAATCAGCTCATTGAGTCACAAAAAAGAAGACCATTTAGTTAGTTAAAAACTAAAGGGCGTTTAATAAATATTGAAATTTCTAAATTTAATATCTAATTCTGATATTCTAATTTGTTTACCACAATATAAAATCCTACCTAGCATATTTACCTAATAAAGTACAAGTGCATTAAAGAAAAAAAAGGTGCTTAATGAGTCCACAAGAGTTAACTCTATACTTATCCTCATATAATGTTTATAGACAATAAGTTATCACTGAAACTTCAGTGTTTTAGTATTTGTCTGACTATGTTTAATTACTGGGCCAAGCTGTTGTTGGAAAGAGCTTGAATTTAGTGTTGATGAATGACTAATTTAATTGTTGTCTTGATTTTAGCCACACATATCAGTAGAATTAATATTTTATGCGCTTCTCGTCCTAAATAATTTACTATGAATATTAATATTAATTGGAATATAAAACGTTAAATAATCTTCTAATCGACAAATAGGTGTACCGTTATTATAGCACATATATTTTAAATTTATATGGAGCAAATACTGTATAAATTAAACAACTTTTCGGAAATACTTGCTTTATTCCGAAATTTAAGTTCACCCAAAAGTTTACAAAGTTTACAAACTTTTGATTCAATTTTCTTCAAATGTCACTCAATCGAACAAATCTAATTAAGAGTCTGATTAAAAGGTATTAAAATTAAAATTAAACTAAAAATGTATACTTCTCCAAAAATGGTTTAAATTAACAAAACAAAATAAAAAGTTCTCTTCTCAAAATACTCAAAATTAATATAACACAAAACTTGATATTTACTTTATGACCAAAATTTAATTCACAATACTTCAAAAAATTGAATTAAATTTTCAGACTCTGAAAGATGGGAAACTTTAGAAATTTTAATTACAGTATTATAAAATAAAAGATATTAACTATACGCTGGTACGGGACTTACTACTTTGAAGATTACGGAGGCAGATCGGAAAATAAAACGCACTAAAAATTAAAATACTTGAAATTGAATTTATCCGCGATAAATAATTACTCTAAATCCCAACTATTGGGTTAGAGAAAGAAATTCAGCATCTAACTCGACCGGTACACCTTCTCTTCGAATCGCCAAGACTGGACTGACTGCTTCTCTCTCTCTCCAGGCTTGCCGGGTCGGAACGTAGACCGATCAGCTGATTACCGGTCCAACTAAACAAACAATGTCCACGCACCGCGTCTAGTTAACAGGAGCCTACTTCCTACCGCGATTCAGCATAAAGGATTAGAACTATGGTACATAGGTCTTCACTGCATTACTGTCGTTATTCGGATTGTTAGTTGAGGTATGATAACTTGACGTTTGTGTAAGATGTGCAATCAAATGGTAACCAAGATTTATTCTCCTGGCTTATATTTCATGTCAATATTAATAACAATATTTCCTGAGAACACCAATTAAAACCGCATTATACGACGATTACTGTTATTAAAACGTCGTGATAACGACCTTTAATGTTTTTAAGTTTTATTGTAAAATTAAAAATTTTAAATTTTATTTATCACATTGGTATCCAGTGAAGGTATTTTTAACGTGGATAACAACATAAATATTCAGCCTGAATACTTAAAAAAAGCCTTCGCAAGCTCTCCTGAGCTAGATATTGTACTAATTGTATTATTTTGTTTGTTCTCTTGCTGATCAACTTTTAAACCGGAACACGGGCCTCCCAGCTATGTACCTGCTTCGTGTCGTTGTTCAGGAATCTTTCATTTAGAAAATAATAAAACAAAGTTATACTATTTGTAGAATACTGGGTTATGCTTCTAATGTACTATTCATTTAGCAATAATATATATATAGTATACTACTGAAAAAAATTAATGTTATATTTTTAACTTTATAAATAGCCTATGGTATTACACATTATCGTCGTGTACATTTTATCATGACCTGTTTCCTTGTTGTTTTGAATTAAATTTTTGTTTCAATAAATACACTGCATTTCAAAAAGTTTCAATGATTAAACTGAATATGAATACAACTTCATGTTATGTTACTTGTTAACACTTATTAATATATATATATATATATATATATATATTATATTATATACAATATTATATATATATAAATACAATTTAACGTAAATAAAAGTCGTTTGACAGGTGTTTGGTCTTCCGATCATATGTTAGTTTGCTTATTTAAACGCATATGTGACAGATACGGCCAAATACGAAATAATTGAATCGGAAAAAGTGAGCGCTCTGTGGTGTAATGGTAGCACATTCACCCGGCAAGTGAGAGATCCGGGTTCGACTCCCGGCGGAGCAAGTACTTTTTGCGATTCAATGTTTATTGAAATTAAATAAGGCTATTGCCATTTATACAATTTAACGTAAATAAAAGTCGTTTGACAGGTGTTTGGTCTTCCGATCATATGTTAGTTTGCTTATTTAAACGCATATGTGACAGATACGGCCAAATACGAAATAATTGAATCGGAAAAAAGTGAGCGCTCTGTGGTGTAATGGTAGCACATTCACCCGGCAAGTGAGAGATCCGGGTTCGACTCCCGGCGGAGCAAGTACTTTTTGCGATTCAATGTTTATTGAAATTAAATAAGGCTATTGCCATTTATACAATTTAACGTAAATAAAAGTCGTTTGACAGGTGTTTGGTCTTCCGATCATATGTTAGTTTGCTTATTTAAACGCATATGTGACAGATACGGCCAAATACGAAATAATTGAATCGGAAAAAGTGAGCGCTCTGTGGTGTAATGGTAGCACATTCACCCGGCAAGTGAGAGATCCGGGTTCGACTCCCGGCGGAGCAAGTACTTTTTGCGATTCAATGTTAATTGAAATTATATATATATATAAATTTAGCTACGGAAACTAAGTTAAACCAACAGAGACATCCTTTCCTCTGTTCCTCTGACTGTATTAGGAGGAACTATCAGAAGCAAATTAACAATAATGCAAGTTCCACTTCATCTGAAACCAGTTCTCCAACCTTCAAACTAGTATTAAGATGAAAAATATCTGACTTCTTTATTATTCCATAAATGAAATATATATATATATATATATATATATAGAGAGAGAGAGAGAGAGAGAGAGAGAGAGAGAGACCTGAAGTTAATAAGGGTCTAAGTGCCATTTTTTACGTTTTTGAGTTAGAATCGGAATTATGATCTATGAACAAACCCAGTTGAAGTATATTCTGATTTATGTGCCAAAGATGTTCCTACTACTTCCAATTATTACCAACAGAATGCGTCAGGTGTATGTGCCCTGCAGCCCAAGGTAAATTATGATCTATGTGCCGCGCGCCAGTAGTCAGCAGTTAGCTATTGTTGTGATTGCACAGTCGTATTTGCTCTGTTTTGTTTGAGGTTATGTTTGCCCATTTTCATTGAAAGAGTATTAGTTTTCTGTGTTTGTGAATTTAGTGTTAAATATGAATGAAAGTGGAAAGAAACGCCGTAGTGAGGGAGAATGAAGAGAATGTGATGGAAGGAAAAAACTAAGAAACAGTAAACAAGAATAAACTACAAAAAACAACACTTTAGTTGCTGCTAAAACTCCACCTCCTGAAAATGTACAATGTATGTGTAAATATAATTGCAAAAACATTTCACACCAACAAAACCTGCAACTATTTAAAGCTTTTTACATAGTAGATTTCTCTAAGCAACAAAATTAGGTACCTTTTAGGCCTCATTACTGTTAAACCTGTACAACGGAGACTACAATGATCCCAAACAGAGTAGGCGCCAGACTACTGCTGTTTATACAGTTCCTAATGGGTAAGGTGAAGTTGTTCAAGTATGTAGAGCAACTTTTAAACAGATATTTTATTTAGTACCAAAAAGGGTCCAGCTATTGGTGGAGTTAAAACAGACTGGTAATCCAATGTATACCGAGAAAAGGGGCAATAAGACTGAACACCGTAAATATAGCTTGGAGGACGAAAACTTGGTGTGTGAACATGTTAATTCAATTCCACGTGAGGTAAGCCATTATGGGCGAAATAAATCTGAAAAAGAGTACTTGTCTCAAGACATGAACATCAGTAGGCTGTTCAAAGCATTTAAGCAAAAATATCCCAGATCTCATATTTCGGAACGTAATTTCTTTGATACTTTCAAAAAGAAGTTTCCTAAACTTTAATTTCATAGGCCTAGGACTGATACATGCGCAACCTGTGTTTTTGCTAACGGCAAAAGTTGCATCTTCAGTAGGAGATGAGAGAAAACACATTACCAAAAAAAACTCAAGCTTCACCATTTAAAAGCAGAGAAAGCTAGGTTACATTTGAAAGAAGATTGCAAAAATGCTCAGACAATCAACAGTAGCACTAATGTTTTCTCTTTTGATCTTCAGCAAGTGTTTTCCTTACCAACACTTCCCCACAGCAACATGTATTATCTGCGCCAGTTGTCCACCTACAATCTAGGCACTCATTTTCACAGTGGGTTATCGATGATGACTTTATGGCATGAAGGCCAATCTTGCAGGGGCGGTAATGAAGTAACATCGTGTTTATTGAGAGTATTGAAAGAAATCACTCCATCAAAGACACTGATTGCCTGGAGTGATAATTGCGCTGGGCAAAATAAGAACCAGATGCTGCTTTTCTTGTGGATATACCTTACATCAGTCGGAGTATACAGGGAAGTCATCACAAGTTCCTTGTAGCAGGACACACTTTTCTTGACTGCGACCGTGATTTTGCAGTGATTGAAAAGCGAAAAAGTGTTACCAAGTGCTACGTACCTGAAGACCTGAAGGAGATGATTGAAAACGTTCGAGACGAAAACCCTTTTGTTGTTAACATGATGGAAGAAAATGACTTTTTTAACTTTAAAACGTGTTGTGACAAATTTTTAAATACAAAAAAACTCAACATCTCAAAAAATGTTTGGTTAAAGGTTGTTGCTACATCACCTGGTAAAATCAAGGTGAGACAAACTTTCAACGAACTTGAACAATGGACCACAGTAAACGTTTTCAAAACAGGTATTACAGTTGAGGACATAACAAACATTGATCTTCCTAGACTGGAGTGTGTATCTCAGATGTCGGAATCAAAGAAATCAGATCTAAAGAGTGTTATCCCGTTCCTTACTCAGCCTAGCAATAAAAACTTTTATGAACAGTAGACACTATAAAGTAGGCATAAACTAAACAAGACTACAATTTTAAGTGTGTAAATTTTATTTTATGAATTCTTGTAAATAAAGTAAATTAAAACTCTATTATTTTGCTTTTGTAATACCCGACACTGCCTAATACGTATGGTGTCCTCCACCCAAAATATGTATAGGCCTAGTTAAGGTTTTTTTAAAATAAAGACTTAACTATCATTAATCATTGTAGTAAATAAAAATAATATTAACTACGTGGCTTAATACAAAAATCAACGTAATTGAGACATTTATGGCACTTAGACAACCAAATTAATTGTTGGCACTTAGATCACTATTTACATAAGATAATACGGACATAGATCCCTTTTGATTTCAAGTTTTCAAAAATTAATATCTCTAAAAGGAAACAATATTTAATAAAGATTTCTTTTGTGCAGTTGTAATTAGACATATTTTACAAAATGTTTTTAGAATAAAGTTTCTAAACTTAAAAAAGTGTTTATTAAGATAAAAAGTCAAATATTTCAAAACTATGAAAATGGCACATAGACCCTCTTTTAATTGAGTTCTTCATATATATATATATATATATATATATATATATATATATATATATATATATATATATATATGAAAAATATATTCATATTTTAAATGTAATGAGTTTTCAATAATGTAATAATTACTAATAAAATAAAATAAATACCCATATATGATAGAAAAAGTACTTTTAATGTTAGCAAGCACAATATAATGTTTTTAAACAGTAAACGATAAGCAATGTGAGACACGCTACACAAATCTTAAAAATTATAAAATAATAACAATTAAAATGTCGTGCAGTTGTAATCTTATTATACTTCATATTTAACGAGCATTAAAAATTTAATTTACACTAACTCCTCAAAATCTATATATTACACAAGTATATTCATTGAATAAACACCCTTACTTGAATAAGTTACAAACTTTTCACAAAGCATTTAGTTTTATTGTTATACGAGTATAATTTTTTTTTAAATATGATGGGTCTCCTTGGTTTTGTGAGCGTTTTATAAACAATGTACATGACAGCTTTTGATATAATGACGACAGCTAGAGAGGGACACTGTGTTGTGGTTGGTTTAACATAAAGCTATAAAATGTATATATATTGTGCGTCACACTGACTTCTCATGACAGCCCTTCGATTTCACAAATGTTGTATCATTGTTCATTTTTTGCACATAATTAAAACTTATATTACCATTGCAAATAAAATTAAGCTGTTACAATACTAATTGTTGGTAGCTATAAAACATAAAATAAAATTAGAATATATTACAAATATGAATAAATTACAATACTAACTTTCATTTGAAGGTATGCCTGAAAACAATACAATGAATATATACCACATAAATGCGAATGAAAGAACGAAATAAAATCTCCACATATGTATTTAATTTAATTTGGAAAAACCGATATTGTAAGAACATTCAAACTCATGAAAAGTGGATACAATGAAACTTTTATCTTGAATGAAATTATTATTAATTTAAAACGTAACGACAGCTTAGTACGTAACATTTGATGATGCTAAGCTACCGTTAACACTTATTACTACCCGAATATTTAAAACATATTTAGCATTTTTTACAGTAATATGAACAATAATCTACCCTTAAACGATAATAGGATTAATGACACTAGCCAGCGTTATTTGTAACACAACAAATAAATGCCAGCGTTTAAAACTACAGTAACATAACATAAATGGTATCTACTCTTTTCTTCAAGTTTTTAAATATTAGAATTTACTATTGAACATTCAAAACCTTTAGTAAACATTTAAATATTATAAATGGTAATAAGCATAGGAAAGTTAAACTTGACGCCGGGTGCCTAAACACAAACATATACCTGAAACCTTGAACTTAAGTCAGGGGCATGAATGGAATAAAATCACGATATAACGCAGAGTACAAATAATTCAACTCTTTTAACACTTTTCCACTTTTTTAAACTATAAGTGCTATAATGAATGCATATAATATCACGAATATATTAATTCTCAAATTTTATCGGATATTATGGAACATATAGTATATACGCGACTATCTGTTTCATTTGTATTGTTGCCAAAAATGTCCTTCAAGTGAAGACGATATTGTATGGAGAGCTTAACCGTTAATTATATAACAGAAAATAAAGTGTATTCCAATCTTCCTCTATAAAAAAATGTTAATGTGTCTATATGAACACAACTGTAACTATAGTAACACTTTATTTTCTAAATTTAATAGAGAAATTTGATTTCTCATAGAATCGTTATCAAAATTAAATAACATGCTAAGATTTTTCATGTGTGCTATAGTGAATGAATATAATAATAAATCAATTACTAATTTTACTAATTGAATGTAGAACTGGGAATCTCCAGGAAGAGATCATATAATATTGAATTCATAGAAGGGCGACCACATTTGAATACCATGTTCTGAATACAAGTTAACTGGGCACAGTCGGAAGTCACTTGTAAATAGCTTTGAGTAGGTAATTATTACAGTGAGCAAACCCCTATCTTGAATATTCCAGTGAGGGTTAATTTGCTGTCGAACTTCAAATGACTGCTCACTTATAAAGATCAGTTTGGCAAGTAAGATATCATTTATAAGCTACTCATACCTGTAATTATAACCGTGCATAAGAATGTTACTCTCACAAAGAACACGAAAGGTTTATAATGCGTCACTTAATATAAAAAGTTAACTTTTTAACGGCTAGCATGGTAAAACTCATTACAAAAAAAAAAAAAATTATGTTGCAAGTTAAAGTTCTCAACATAAAGCTAAGATTTTTTAGAGTTACGTTTTAGTATAAAGTAAATCGCACCATTATACTGTAAGAGTTGTTATGGTTATTCATATTAAACTAATAAAACCTTAAAACCAAAAATGGGACACAAAATTATTAATTCTATTAGTGACAACCGATAAGATAGTGAAAGTGAAAGTTATCGCTCAAATATCTATATTTTTATAAGTGAAGTTCTCTTTATAGACACATATGACTTAAATACTCGATACAGCTAAAGAGTTTATCGATTTGCATTCTTCTATTTTGCCTGGTTTATACTGTCATATTTTCCACTTTTTCATCGTTGATAGTGAAGGATCATTCACTACGCAACATTTTTACTATTAACAGTAATTATTACTTTCCTACTGGTAGATTATAACACTATCACTTGCACCTCCCAACTATGGCTATCAAACTTAATGTTATCATGATGAAACATTCTTATTATCTTGATATATGAATTATTACAAGACTAGCAGCAACCCGTGGCTTAGAACGCAATTTTCAAAATTGATGTCATTTCTGAATTAAAGCATGCATTATAAAACATGACAGAGTGTTTGATACTTAACTGAAAAATAGATGTGGAAATGTGATTGTTCTGTTAAAACCCGTTGCCTGAAAAGTAAAAAATCATACAGTCTTTAGGTGAAATATAACTTATTTTTATAGAAATTCGATTCCAAACAGACACAAATCAGAACTATTAGCGCTATTTTAATTAAACACTATAACTAGAGTGAGTCGATAAAGTAAAAAAAAATAATAATAAAGGTGATTTCTTATAGCAAACAACTAATTTCTATGAGAATAAGAAACAAAATTTATACATCTCAACTGCTGGTAATTTTATTCTACTTGTTTACAGTGGTGATAATTATATATTGTTTGTTTTGTGAAGCAATTTGTATAAATGTATTTTTTTATGCAAAATATATACCTAGAATAAATGTTATGGTAAGAGAAAAGATTTATTTATTGTGAAGAAAGTTGCAAGAGAAGAAACATAACTCCTGGTTCAAGCATTGAGCTAGTATAAGCTAAGATCCAATTGTGAGTATTGTACTCCTAAGCCTAGGCTTACCATAAACGAAATGAGATTTTATGTAAGCTCTTCAAACAGAAATCTACAATATTAAAAAAATAAGAAGAAAATGTTTCTAGACAATGAAGAAGACTCTGATAACTCAAACTTTTGCCCTAGAGCACGTTAAATAACATTTTTAAGCTGTCAATGTGTCAGTAGTAAATCATTTCAGATTTAAACTAGTTTTTCCACTGGATTACTTTTTCCAAATTTCTGTACACCTTTCTTCAAGCCTATTTCACCCTAACAATGCTTGTTTTATGTGTATTTTATTATGATAAAAATAAGTTATTTAACAATATATAAAAATAACTTTCGCAAAAAACCTAAAACACAAAAGATATTTGTTAAGTTTAATAAAAAGCCAATCACAAAGAATAAGTTACTCATAATAATATTTTTCACTAAATTTACCTTTAATAACTATGGAAACAATCAAAACTATACCTCTAATACTTTTATACAAATAGTAACAAAAATGTATTTTAGTCCTTACCGTAACAGGTTAAACTGTGCATCTTTACAGAATTTATCGCTTGTTTTCCTTCATGAGGAAATGCTTTACGCACCGTAGAGGCTGTATGAAATCTGCAAGCCTCCCGTGTGTAGTTATTAGTTGTGCCTTCTTAATAACTAGTTGTGCCTTAGTTGTGTTTGTTTACCTAGGGTTACCCACAAAACCTCATGCACTTTCATCCTTCTGATAACCTCCCTCACCATCTTTTTCAATACCTCCCACTTACCTGAGCTCTCAAAAATTTTGTTCATAATGCTTTCCAACGTGACATCACCAAGCTCCATTTGCTGCACTATAAACGAGTTGAAAGATTTTTTTCCACTACGCCTACTGTGGAGCGGCCTTTGCTAAAACCAAATTTGTTATCAGGAAGCCCTCCTGTTCGCTCTATTTCATAATTCAGCTTGCTTAAAAGCACATGTTCAAGAAATTTACCTAGCGCATCCACGAGACACAAAGACATGTATGATGAAGGCAGATTGTCCTGCTTATTTTATTTCTTCAGAAGGATCAATCTGCTCTTTTACATTCCACTGGAAAGTCTTCGTTGACAAGGGCAGAATTCATTACCTGCAGCACTTTCCTTGGCTGGACCTCTGCTGCAATACTAACCGCTTCTGGTGGTATTCCATCTGGACCTAAGTTTTTTTTTTTCTTTTCCACGCCATCTCCAGTTCTGCTTCTGTGACAAGAGGAATTTCAGTAACGGCCAGCTCCTCGTATCTGACAACTGGGTGTATAGGAAACAACGTCTCAACCACTTGTTTTAGCATGTCAAAAGTTAGCACCGTTGGGGGCCTGCCGAACTTTTTTCATTATCATTCGGTACTCTATTTCCCATTTGTCTTCATCTACATTGTCACAGACCTCCTTCATCAAAGCTTCATTGACTGAAGAATTATAAGTTTATCATCTCTCTTTTAAAACCGATTGCAACTATTACGAATTCCAACCATGTAATGCACTAAAAGAACTATTTCAATGATTTTATGAATCATACATTAGTCATGATAGCCCCTTTTACCATAAGTAACAGTAACTAGTCTTTTAAAGCCTATGTATTATGTGTTTATGGTTTTGATTTGAGAAATAAATCAAAACAAAATTCTGCACCATAAATATCTTAGACAGGCGGAAAATTAAAATTCCCCAAGTAGACGGTTTATTACCTAAATAGGTTTCTGATACTTACATAGTTCTATATTTTCTTTACCGGGCCACAAAAATAAACACAATTTGATTTGTCGGAAATACAAATTATTCGAACCACAATTACTCCTGCAATGGCAAAACCATTAAAGGCAGGTATAATTTCACTTAACCGATCTCCATAACCATGAACATTGAAATAATATTTATCTGGTATATGCATATTCCTCTTGAATAAATATCAATGCCTCTATAATATTACATGTGCTTTCACTAAGAAGGCTACAGACATCGTCTTTGAAAATTGCGTTCGAAAACCGTGGCTAGCTTAATTATTATAGTTTTATAATAATTAAGATATAGAAAAGAGGTTTCATCAAATTAACATAAAGTTGGATAGCAATAGTTGGGAGGAGCAAGTGATATTTTTATAATCCACCAATAAAAAGTAATAATTACTGTTAAATAGTAAAAATGATGCCTAGTAAAAAATCCTTCATTTTTAAACACAAAACAATTGGAAAATTTAAAAATACAACCCAGGCGAAATACAGGAATGCAAAAACCCGAAAACATCCAGCACAGGAAATGCAAATAGTATGTTTATGTAGTTATTTTCTTTGATATCCAACTTCAGGTTATTACGTTTTTATTTCTTTTCATATTGTATATATATATATATATATATATATATATATATACAGGGTGTCAATTAAGTCTGGAACCTCTTTTTTAATTTTTAAACCACAATATAAAAAAATACCAAAGTTCACACGTGCTTACTGGTGATAATAACGCACATATCTGCCCAATTACCGACCAGATAATCCCTTTGGGGGACGGTCACAAGGAGTCAGACAAAATTCTTAAATAGCAGCATAGGTCAAGTTTGGTATCAACTTAAAGGTCTTACTTAGCAGAGTACAATGCCGCAAACTGGACTTCAAAAGGTGGATTCATTCAGAAGTTATAGCTATTTGAATTTTAAAACAATTGAACAATGTAAATTATTAAGTATTACAAGTAAACACCAATTTTTTAAGTACTTGTGATCAAAGTAAGTGTTCAAAATGTTCCCCTCCCATCGTCTGGCAATGTCCTAGGTGGTTGTAAAAGTCATGCACTGCATTTTGAAGGTAGTCACGAGGAATATCTTGAGCTTCTTGGACTATGAAGATTTTTTTAGGTGCGCCAAAATCTCGAGGCTTAGTACGATAAACTTTATCTTTGAGGTATCCCCAAAGAAAAAAATCCAGCGGGGATAAATCAAGGAAACGAGTAGGCCGCTTTATTACACCACGTCTTT
The DNA here is from genome assembly GCF_021130785.1 of Homalodisca vitripennis. Lineage (NCBI taxonomy): Eukaryota > Metazoa > Arthropoda > Insecta > Hemiptera > Cicadellidae > Homalodisca > Homalodisca vitripennis. Next base: position 79,229,308 of record NC_060207.1, read on the forward strand.
CCAATCCATCTGTGAAGGAATATTGTATCCAAGTATTCTCTAACAAGGAGAGCAAAGTGTGGTGGCGCGCCATCTTGTTCGAAATAAATTCTTTGAAATTGTCGACCAAGAGCAGCTTGTAGTGCAGGAATTATCTCATTTTGGAGCATTGCTAGATACGAGTTACCATTTAAATTACCATTGATAAATAATGGGCCCACAATTTGATTTCCTATAATACCTGCCCAAACGTTAAGTTTCTAATGGATGCTGTGAATGACTCAATCTGCCACTTTTACATTCTAACAGTAGTTGTGTTATTGGTAATAATTATTGATTCCTGGCTTCGATTACTACATTGTCAGATAATGGGAGGGGAACATTTTGAACAATGACTTTGATCACAGGTACTTAAAAATTGGTGTTTACTTGTAATACTTAATAATTTACATTGTTCAATTGTTTTAAAATTCAAATAGCTATAACTACTGAATGAATCCACCTTTTGAAGTCTGGTTTGCGGCATTGTACTCTGCTAAGTAAGACCTTTAATTTGATATCAAACTTGACCTATGCTGCTATTTAAGAATTTTGTCTGACTCCTTGTGGACCGTCCCCCAAAGGGATTATCCGGTCGGTAATTGGGCAGATGTGTGCGTTACTATCACCAGTAAGCACGTGTGAACTTTGGTATTTCTTTCTATTATGGTTCAAAAATTAAAAAAGAGGTTCCAGACTTAATTGACACCCTGTATATATATATATATATATATATATATATATATATATATATATATATATATACACACATCCGCCGTGACGCGCATCACGCACTTGCACGGCGGCTAGCGGGCCGGTTTATTTGTCATAAATAATCTCCACCGACTCTGCACGACATTTTAAAATGCAGTAAACACCGTTCAGGGCCGAATACCGAGTCTTCACGGCCCGGTGTTTGGCCTTTTTTATGAAAAAATTCAGATTATCTCGGGCCGAATTTCCGAGTGGCGGAATTATTCAGTGTCCCGAATTTTTTCAAAGTCCCGGATCGGAACCGATATGAACTGATTTTTAACCGATATGCACCTATTTCAAACCGATATGAACCTCGGCCGGCCGGAATTTTTGTGTGTCGAGTTGCGTTCCGACGTCTGTCAAAAAAAAAAAACCCGTCGATAGATTTTCGCCCAAACACTTTTAAATCCAGCGCTAGATTCCATTCTAGTCGACTGCAAAGTTGCATAAACTTTTATCGAGCCGTTTTCGAGAAAATTCAAGTTTTACCAAACCGATATGCACTTTTGAGAAGGTACTTCCCGTAACTTTTTTATAATAAATCTTAAAAATCAAACTCCTACTGTCTGATGTAGGTAACACAGTCTATTTTATTTTATCATTCGACAACTTTCTTCTAAAACCGATATTTATACCTTTTTTTCACCTCCGAAGCAAACCGATATGAACCTCCGGAAATTTGTCTAAGTCCCGATTTCGCTTTGACCGGCCGTATCTCGGTAAATAAATTTTTTACGGCCAAACTCCAAGAGGCCGAATATGCTCAACAGATGCCCGCACACACCCCACATCGGTCATTTCATCGGTAATAATTTATTTTACAAACTCGGACTCTGAAATTTGAGTCTTGAACTTGAAAGTCCCGAAAATTTTCTAAGTCCCGACTTTTTTCTAAATCCAAACTTTCTTTCGAGGCCCGTATCTCGGTAAATATTAAATTTTTTTTTGAGAAATCGCTAAGAGCTTTTTTATTCTTTAAACATTGCAATACACAATAATCCGAGGTTATTTTATAAAAATTATAAAAAAAATTTAACCGATATGCACCTGGGGTTTTTGCGAGACGTTCCACAGGAACGTCTCATGGAAAATCCAGTACTCTTATAGGGAGGTGGTGGTGTCCTGAGAGTGAAAAAGGCCTTACGGTCCCGCCAGCGACTTTCTCGGGCCGTGCCGACTCTCTTATGGTAAACACTTCGCCTCACCGGGCGTAAGCAAAACGAACTGCGTGTTCTAGCCAAGAAATAGGGCTACCGGTCCCAGAACGGAGACCCTGAAGTGAGTTTAAATGAAGCTCGATAAAATGATTTTCGGACCGGTGTTCGCACCGAGTACCGACATAATCATCATCCCGAGTCGCCCGGGCAGTGGCGCGCGCGTCGTGGCGCGTAGGTCCGTGACGGGGCCACGTTTCTGCGTGGTTTAAACCTCGTGGCGTTCTTCCTACGGCGCGGCGCGTTAGCGCGGCTGACCCGGACCAAGCGGCTTCCACTCTCTCACAACTCTCGGGCGGTCGTGCCGCGGCTTGTCCGCGCGCTCGCTCCGCCCGTGCGAGTACGGCATCTGTGTTAATGCCGCGCAGACGAGATATCGAGTATATCCGCTGCGTATATATATATATATATACACATTCATGCGCGTCACTAATTAGATGACGAGGCATTTGGCTATTCTTGCTGACCAGGGGACCAGCCCAAAGCCAGGACTTCCCTCGTATGGCGCAAGGCTGGACGAGGTCGCCTTCAATGGGATCTTGAAAGGAGAGGGCTTACCCACGTTTCGCCACTCTCCCTGCCTCACATGGAGGACAACGAGAAAACCCTCCTCCCGCACTAGCGGTCGGCGGCTGCCAAGGGGACTCCTTTCGGAGCATTGCCCAGGGAAAACCTCGCGGCGGTCCCCACTCACTCGCCTTCCGACAAGTGACCCGCCGCCCGCTGGGTGTAAAGGGCCCAGCGGACTCGCTTCGGCTCCCCCCGAGAAGGTGTGTCCAGCCCGCAGGACACTAAGCGTAGGGGGGCGGCCGAGCTAAATGCCGACTAATCATTTAAGTGGTGTCATAGAGGGACCAGTGTCATGGTGGAACAAACTGGGCATAGTCCATGAACTGGTGGTAGATCTCCACACTACTCCGAAGAGCAATGAGAGACATACTCTTCAGACACCCCGGGCGCCTGATACCGAGACTCTTGAGTCCGTCACAGGTCGCCCGAGTCATCGCCCCTCTAGTGCCAATCACGATCACCACTTGAGCCTCCCATACGGGTCATCAGCTCGGGGATCAGACCTCGGTATTTCCGAATCTTGTCCTCCCTTCCACGCTGAAGGTTGATCCCATCCTCGTGGCGGACGGTGACATCGACCACGAAGACCCTTTCCCGGTTTTTAACGACCAGGTCCGGTTTGAGATTCCCCAGCGCTTCAGAGAGTAACCGAGGTTCGTTGCAGACCTCTGATACCCCGTCCCTCATAAGTTCGGCCTCAAACGAGGTCTACCAGCTCGTTGTGCCGACGAATCCGACTGGGCTTTGTGCTCACGCACTCGCCCAAGATGTGCCCAAGTGTCCTCAAGCTTGGCGCCACATCTGCGGCATGTCAGATCCGGTTGGGGGGAGTACCTGTTGATGGTAGTACGATTACCTCCTGTATTCGTACGAAGCTGCAGGGCTGTCGTGAATCTACAAGGCCTCAACAGAGACGATTCATACATCACTGCATTCCCCACTCTGTCGCCTCTGAGGGAAAGGGCGGCCTTGCCCTGCGAGCCTAGGTTCTCCCACCTGGTGAGCTCTGCTCTCACACACCGATTTTTAAATTGCCGCAAATCGGCAGTGGTATAAAGATAGTTTATCCTTACTGAGTTGGCGGTCCTACGAAGATTCGCAGTAGTACTGGCACAACCGTACAGAGCTCGGATAGCCGGGTCCGGCGAGTCTTAAAACCGGAGACTAGAAGTGCCACACGAGGAACTAGAAATTCTAGCCTCGGGACTCCTAGTCCACCATCCCCCTTGCCACAGTGAATTACACCATCGCATATGTACTGTGGCAAGTGCAGCATGCGCTTAATGGCAAACCCGCAGCTCTTGGTCGATCGCCCGGAGGAGGGTGATCGCTGTAAAGCGATAACCAGCTGATGCAGGAAGCCGGGGACTAGGAATCGTTGGATCAGATCCAACTTATGGAACGGCTTGAGAGCGAGGCGTTCGACTCTCTGCAGGATGACCGTTAGGTCGGTCTGCACGTGTGTTTCCACTTGTATGCCGTTCCAGAGTGAGTACCTCGTGCCCAAATACACGAGGTGTTCGTTCGCGGTGACCGCACGGATACGCACTCCATGCTTTTCTACACCGGGATCTCTTAGATACCAAGAGTCTCGGGTATGCTCTATCCCATATGCGATTGACTTGGGAACAGATAGAGACATACCGAGGGCGCCTAAGTAGTCAACGACGCCATCTAAGAGAAGCTGGGCCTTTGAGGCGTCCGACGCAAGGAGAACCAAGTCGTCGGCAAAGGCCAAGCAAGAGATATTGCCTCCTGGGGGGAGAGCAAAACCCTGGTGTTGCCTCCAGACGTTCAAGCAATGGTTCGAGAACCAGGTTGAACAACAGGGGACTTAACGGGTCTCTCTGCTTAACGCCCCTCTGGAGTTTGATTTCGATTGCCCCTTGTGGATGAGTTATTCGGGTGTAAAACGGCCCGATAGCTCGACTCGACCAATCCGACTAAGGGAGCCGGAACCCCCTTACGCCGGAGCGCATGTCCTATTGCTGCGTGTGGCACAGTGTCAAAAGCCTTGGAAATGTCTAAGACAATGCCCACACCGCCCGTCTCGGTTTTCATGAGACGGTTCAGCTGGTCGAGGATCCTCACGTTGAAGAAGCAGCCCGCCTCCGCCACGAACCCCTTCTTCCTGGGGTTCAGGCCTATTACGGCCCTCAGCCTTTGATCAACGACTCCCCAGAAGAGGCGACTGAGGAGAGAGCTAATCGTGATCGGCCGGTAATTAGACACCACGGATGCATCTTTACCCTCTTTGGGAATCAGCGTGGTCCGATTCTCGCTCCATGGGGTAGGCAGATACCCGGAGGCCAGCACGAGGGTAAAGAAACCTGCTAACAGCCGGTTTGTGATCTTGTCAGGCCCTGCGGCTGCGGAGCCCTTGACTCTGCCAAGTCGCTTCCTAACCTCAGCGACTTCTATCGGTCCGAACAAGTCCAGACCAATAGGTGGCTCAGCGACAGAGTCTTCTAGACGGATCGGCACTTCAGTCCCCCAAAGCGATCTGTACAGCTCTTGTACGTCGATCCGGTCTAGCTCCTGGGTACGTGACGCCGTGAAATCAGTACCCATGCGGACATGCTTAGCAAGAAGGGCAGGGTCCTTCTTGTAGAGCTCCTGAGCGCGGGCGTACCGATAGCGCTTCTGCGCCCGCTTACCTGACCTTTTACTACGGGGACGGTCAACCCTGGCTCGTTCTGCCGGTGGCGGGCCCTGGGTGGTATTCAGGAACCCGACCAAGGAAGTATAAATACAATCCACGACTTCCTGAGTTATCTCGGATTGAGCGCAGCACCGGCAGAGCACCCGCAGGACCAGCTGAGGTGTTCCAATCCCTCAGCTGTGTTAGAAGTACTGCCCGCCACTGTTCCTCCGACAGTGGCTCTGGGGTGGGGTTAAGAGGGGTCTGAGGGCGATCGACCATTGCGTGGGCCTCCGGCGTTACCGGGGTGACCGCCGCGGGCAAGCCCTCGGCTCCGGTAACCGGGCGAGCGGGAGAGCCACTCTCACCGCCGGGTCTCTCTTCAACCTCAGCCACCTCCCCACGAGTTGAAGCATCTGGATTACCACCTCCCTGTACATCCCCAGCCCCCTGGACGGGACTGGGAGGGTCATTCGGGTCCTCCTGGTGGGGCA